>NW_025776828.1:0-139450 GCF_021130785.1 Homalodisca vitripennis | reverse complement strand
TTTGTAACTGAACAATGGTTTTGATGCTCACCGTATTGAGCTTTTAAAGTGCTTTCGAGTCTTCCACCCTAACACTACTACTTTCCTCTGGTTCCCGCTAAACTATAATCAGTCCCTTACACTTGTATAACCCTGTCAATTTGCACACACTAACTACCCTCTGGTGTAACGAACAATGTTTTGATGCTCACCGTATTGAGCTTTAAAAGTGCTTCGATGTCTTCCACCCCAAACAATCTACTAACTTCCCCTCGGGTTTCCTCTAGAACTATATCAGTCTTACACTTGAATAACCCCCCTGGGTCAATTGCACACACTAACTCCTTTGGTGTAACTGAAACAATGTCTTTGATGCTGACCACCGTATTGAGCTTTAAAGTGCTTCAGTGTCTTCCACCCTAACACTACTACTTCCTCTGGATTTTCCTCGAGAACTTATCAGTCCCTTACACTTGTATAACCTGTCCAAGTTAGCACACACTAAACTCCCTCTGGTAGTAACTGAACAATGTTTTGAATGCTCACCGTATTGAGCTTTAAAAGTGCTTCGAGTCTTCCACCCTAACACTACTAACTCCTCTTCCTCCTGCTGGTTCCTCTAGAACTTATCAATCTTACAACTTTTATACTACCTGTACAATCTGCACTCACTAAACTCCCTCTGGTGTAACTGAACAATGTCTTTGATGCTCATCGCGTATTGAGCTTTAAAAGTGCTTCGAGAGTCTTCCACCCTAACACTAACATACTTCCCTCTGGTTTTCTCTCTTAGATATCTTATCAAATCTTACACTTGTATAACCTGTCAATTGCACACACTAACTCCCTTCTGGTAGTACACTGAACAATTGTTTTTTGATGACTCACCGTTTTGAGCTTTAATAAAGTGCTTCGAGTTCTTCCACCCTATAAACACTTACTAGCTTCTTCTGGTTCCCTCTAGCACTTATCAGTCTTACACTTGTATAACCTGTCAAATTGCAACGACACCTAACATCACCTCTCTGGTGTTAACTGAACCAATGTTTTGATGCTCACCGTATTGAGCTTTTAGAAGTGCTTCGAGTCTTCCCAACCCTAACACTACTACCTTCCTTCTGGGTTCCTCTCTAGAACTTATCAATCTACAGTCTTACACTTGTTATAACCCTGTCAATTGCACACACTAACTCCACCCTGCTGGTGTAACTGAACAATGTTTTGTGAATGCTCACTCGTATTCGTGAGCTTTTAAAGTGCGTTCGAGTCTTCCACCCTAAACACTACTACTTCCTCTGGTTCCTCTAGACAACTTATCAATCCTTACACTTGTTATAACCTGTCAAATTGCACACACTAACTCCCTCTGGGTTGTAACTGAACCAATGTTTTTGATGACTCACCTCGTATTGTAGCTTTTAAAGTGCTTCGAGTCCTTCCATCCCTAACACTACTACTTCCCCTCCTGGTTTCCTCTAGAACTTATTCAGTCTTGGGGGGGGACACTTGTGTGAAGGGTGGAGGAACCTGGCGAGGGGTCAAGTTATTGGCACACACTAACTCCTCTCTGGATGTAACTGAACAATGTTTTTGATGCTCACCGTAATTGAGCTTTAATCAGTGCTTCGAGTCTTCCACCCTACAACACTACTCACTTACTTCTGGTTCCTCCTAGAACTTTATCAAGTCTTACACTTGTATAACCTGTCAATTGCACACACTAACTTCCCTCTGTGTAACTGAAACAATGTTTTGATGCTCACCGTATTTGAGCTTTAAAGTGCTTCGAGTCTTCCACCCTAACACTACTACTTCCTCTGGTTCCTCTAGAACTTATCAATCTTACACTTGTATAAACCTGTCAATTGCACACACTAACTCCCTCTGGTGTAACTGAACAATGTTTTGATGCTCACCGTATTGAGCTTTAAAGTGCTTTCGAGTCTTCCACCCTAACACTACTACTTCCTCTGGTTCCTCTAGAACTTATCAGTCTTACACTTGTATAACCTGTCAATTGCACACACTAACTCCCTCTGGTGTAACTGAACAATGTTTTTGATCACCGTATTGAGCTTTAAAGTGCTTCGAGTCTTCCACCCTAACACTACTACTTCCTCTGGTTCCTCTAGAAATTATCAGTCTTACATCTTGTATAACCTGTCAATTGCCCACACTAACTCCCTCTGGTGTAACTGAACAATGTTTTGATGCTCACCGTATTGAGCTTTAAAGTGCTTCGAGTCTTCCACCCAACACTACTACTTCCTCTGGTTCCTCTAGAACTTATCAATCTTACACTTGGTATAACCTGTCAATTGGCACACACTAACTCCCTCTGGTGTAATTCTGAACAATGGTTTTGATGACTCACCGTATTGAGCTTTAAAGTGCTTTCGGAGGTTCTTCCACCCTAACACTACTACGTCTTCTCTGGTTCCTCTTAGAACTTATCCCTCCCCCCCCCCCCCCCCCCCCCCCCCCCCCCCCCTAGTCATTACACTTGTGTATACCTGTCAATTGCACACACTAAAATCCCTCTGGTGTAACACGAACAATGTTTTGATGCTCACCGTATTGAGCGTCTTTAAAAGTGCTTCAGATGTCTTCCACCCTAACACTACTACTTTTTTTTCCCCTCTGGTTCCTCTAGAACTTATCAGTCTTACACTTGTATAACCTGTCAATTGCACCACACTAACTCCCTCTGGTGTAACTGAACAATAGTTTTGATGCTCACCCGTATTGAGCTTTAAAGTGCTTCGAGCTTCCACCCTAACACTACTACTTCTTCTGGTTCCTCTAGAACTTATCAGTCTTACACTTGTATAACCTGTCAATTGCACACACTAACTCCCTCTGGTGTAACTGAACAATGTTTTGATGCTCACCGTATTGAGCTTTAAAGTGCTTCGTGTCTTCCACCCTAACACTACTACTTCCTCTGGTTCCTCTAGAACTTATCAGTCTTACACTTGTATAACTGTCAATTGCACAAAACCCAAACTCCCTCTGGTGTAACTGAACAATGTGTTTTGCATGCTCACCGTATTGAGCTTTAAAGTGCTTCGAGTCTTCCACCCTAACACTACTACTTCCTCTGGTTCCTCTAGAAACTTATCAGTGCCTTACACTGTATAACCTGTCAATTGCACACACTAACTCCCTCTGGTGTAACTGAACAATGTTTTGATGCTCACCGTATTGAGCTTTAAAGTGCTTCGAGTCTTCCACCCCCTAACACTACTACTTCCTCTGGTTTCCTCTAGAACTTATCAGTCTTACACTTGTATAACCTGTCAATTGCACCACACTAACTCCCTCTGGTGTAAACTGAACAATGTTTTGATGCTCACCGTATTGAGCTTTAAAGTGCTTCGAGTCTTCCTTCCACCCTAACACTACTACTTTCCTCTGGTTCCTCTAGAACTTATCAGTCTTACACTTGTATAACCTGTCAATTGCACACACTAACCTCCCTCTGGTGTAACTGAACAATGTTTTGATGCTCACCGTATTGAGCTTTAAAGTGCTTCGTGTCTTCCACCCATAACACTACTACTTCCTCTGGTTCCTCTAGAACTTATCAGTCTTACACTTGTATAACCTGTCAATTGCCACACACTAACTCCCTCTGGTGTAACTGAACAATGTTTTGATGCTCACCGTATTGAGCTTTTAAAGTGCTTCGTGTCTTCCACCCTAACACTACTACTTTCCTCTGGTTCCTCTAGAACTTATCATCTTACACTTGTATAACCTGTCAATTGCACACACTAACTCCCTCTGGTGTAACTGAACAATGTTTTGATGCTCACCGTATTGAGCTTTAAAGTGCTTCGAGTCTTCCACCCTAACACTACTACTTCCTCTGGTTCCTCTAGAACTTATCAATCTTACACTTGTATAACCTGTCAATTGCACACACTAACTCCCTCTGGTGTAACTTGAACAATGTTTTGATGCTCACCGTATTGAGCTTTAAAGTGCTTCGAGTCTTCCACCCTAAACACTACTACTTCCTCTGGTTTCCTCTAGAACTTATCAATCTTACACTTGTATAAACCTGTCAATTGCACACACTAACTCCCTCTGGTGTAACTGAACAATGTTTGATGCTCACCGTATTTGAGCTTTAAAGTGCTTCGAGTCTTCCACCCTAACACTACTACTTCCTCTGGTTCCTCTAGAAACTTAATCAATCTTACACTTGTATAACCTGTCAATTGCACACACTAACTCCCTCTGGTGTAAACTGAACAATGTTTTGATGCTCACCGTATTGAGCTTTAAAGTGCTTCGTGGTCTTCCACCCTAACACTACTAACTTCCTCTGGTTTCCTCTAGAACTTATCAGTCCTTACACTTGTATAACCTGTCAATTGCACACACCTAACTCCCTCATGGTGTAACTGAACAATGTTTTGATGCTCACCGTATTGAGCTTTAAAGTGCTTCGAGTCTTCCACCCTAACACTACTACTTCCTCTGGTTCCTCTAGAACTTATCAGTCTTACACTTGTATAAACCTGTCAATTGCACACACTAACTCCCTCTGGTGTAACTGAACAATGTTTTGATGCTCACCGTATTGAGCTTTAAAGTGCTTTCGAGTCTTCCACCCTAAACCACTACTACTTCCTCTGGTTCCTCTAGAACTTATCAATCTTACACTTGTATAACCTGTCAATTGCACACACTAACTCCCTCTGGTGTAACTGAACAATGTTTTTGATGCTCACCGTATTGAGCTTTAAAGTGCCTTCGAGTCTTCCACCCTAACACTACTACTTCTTCTGGTTCCTCTAGAACTTATCAATCTTACACTTGTATAACCTGTCAATTGCACACACTAACTCCCTCTGGTGTAACTGAACAATGTTTTGATGCTCACCGTAATTGAGCTTTAAAGTGCTTCGAGTCTTCCACCCTAACACTACTACTTCTTCTGGTTCCTCTAGAACTTATCAATCTTACACTTGTATAACCTGTCAATTGCACCACACTAACTCCCTCTGGTGTAACTGAACAATGTTTTGATGCTCACCGTATTGAGCTTTAAAGTGCTTCGAGTCTTCCACCCTAACACTTACTACTTCCTCTGGTTCCTCTAGAACTTATCAGTCTTACACTTGTATAAACCTGTCAATTGCACACACTAACTCCCTCTGGTGTAACTGAAACAATGTTTTGATGCTCACCGTATTGAGCTTTAAAGTGCTTCGAGTCTTCCACCCTAACACTACTACTTCTTCTGGTTCCTCTAGAACTTATCAATTTCACACTTTTATAACCTGTCAATAAGAATCTGTTTGTGTACCTTTAGAACGTATCAATATTTACATTTTAACTTGTAATTACCTCTGAGACGTATTCGTACCTGTCAACCTTCCACTCCAACTTCAAGCTAAAAGCACATCACATGCTGTCTACTCTTAGATATCTAATATTTCAAAAATTATTTTATTTAAATTATGTTTAAGTAAACTTAACATTGTCCATGATTTATAAACGTTTTAAACAAATACTATAATTAATAAACACAGAAAAATTTTCTTCTGCAACGCAGGCAAATATTATTCTAGTAGATTTAACATGCACCTGAGATTAAATATGCAAAATACTTTAGATAAATGAAACGTAATCTTTATGAGCACATCAAAGGTAACATTCGTTTCGAGGTACTTCCTTATTAGATGTATTTTCTGGGCCAAATATAACAAGTGCATTCATGAGAAATCTCCTATCTTTACCAACTCATAAATATATCATTGAATATTATGTTATTGTAGAACAATTTTTGGTGCTTAAGCAATGAGCAGGGTTTTTATGGAGTGAAGTGATGCAATGTTTAACAGACCCCAGCTATGGCTTCCTTCTCCTCCCCTCCCCCCACCACTATTCCTCAGGCACCTGAAACCGTAATAAATAAGATTAATATACACACACAAAAACGTAAAACTAAAATGACGGCAGTGAAACTTACCACACTTGACATTAAAGTAACAAACTTTAAATTATGATTATTTGATAAAATCATGCCTCGGTGTTATTATCAACCTATTAATTCGGACCTCGGTGTTGTTATCAACGTATCAAATCGTGCCTTGGTGTTTCTATAAACCTATTAAACCGTGCCTTTGTGTTGTTATTAACCTATTAAATCGTGCCTTGGTGTTTCTATCAACCTATTAAACCGTGCCTTTGTGTTGTTATTAACCTATTAAATCGTGCCTTGGTGTTTATATCAACCTATTAAATCGTGCCTTTGTGTTGCTATCAGCCGATTAAATCGTATATAGTTTTTAACGAATACTCTGTATTAACAGGTTGTATTTGACTTGAAACATACTTTAACCTCGAAGTTAACTCATCAATCACTATGTCAATTAGTTTTTGTAAAAGACCCTTCAGTAGCAAAGCTCCCAGAACAGAGTTAGTGAAAATGTTTTTTCACTACGTCCTACACTCTTGGCTAAAAAATACCCATATGGAAAAATTTAAATTTTCAGAAGTTTTTAACCTTTTAGCACATAAATTAGAAGCCTTTTGGGGTAGCGGTAATTGTTAAGTAGCTTGAACCTTTTATTTTTAAAAACGGCTTTTGTGAAATTTTGTATGAAAATAAATGGCAGTAAGTTTGTAACCATTGCAAATACATTCCTTTTGAGTGACAGATCTTTAAGTAAAAAACACAAATTGACAGACAGGTACTAAACAAATCAAAACAAAAAAATGTTTGTAGAAACTTTCTAGTTTGATACGGCGAAGAAGGTTGCCAAAGTGGGTACAATTCAGAGACGTTCTACATACAATTTCTATTGTACTAATTACAACCACTCTAATCACCTATTTTATAATTATTTCATTACTTAACTGAACTGCAAATACAGGTCTCATCAAAAAAGTATACATTAGTATATTTTTTCTTCTTTTAATTCTCAATATCATTGGCCTGTATATTTTAAGCTCGAAACAATTTGAATCGCAAAATGTATTGAGTTATTCACGGAAGTGAAAGCTCCAGTACTTCGAAAACCCATTGTATTGAAATGTTCATTTGCAATTTAATGGATGAAAATCAGCCATTAACATTATATGCCTGGGTGCTAATTGTCAACGTAATTAGGTCTTGGCAATGAAACCAAAACGCAAGTGTAATGTAAAAATAACTTGTTATATCTGTACAATTCGACAATCGTTTGATTGTTTATGAGATCCGTAGATTAAGATATTCTAACAACATGTTGTTTGTTTCCTGCCTATACAATTGAGTTATTTAATCAAAGCTAGTTAAGTGACTTATTCACTTGAAACCATTGAAGTTGGATATAATTTTTCTGCGAATACTGGCAATTAATAAACTACTCCACTTTTTTCTGAAACTTCTACTTTATAAAGAAATCCATACCGAATACTTCATAATTATTTGCGCCCTTTACAGCTTGCTAAACAAAATAAACTGTTTTGCATGTGATGTTTAATAGTAAAAATTACTGTTTTTTTTTGTGTTTTTCACCAACAATGAGTCTAGAGATTTTATTAATTCCCAGAAACGAGGTAGGTAAAAGCACACTGAGTGAATAATTGTGGTACCTCAAATTTTACTTGTATATAAAATATATCTGAAGCACTGGTAACATAAAAAAGAAGCTGACATTTTGTCCGTACACTCTCCGTAGCCTTTTTAAGGTGGTGGAATCGCTTTGAGTTTGGAAACTACTTTTTTATTTGAAACTCATAACTGTTTAATCGCGAAATTGCAGCCAATTAAGGTAGTAAATTTAGGTATTTTGTAATGCAGAACCAAATTAGAAGGAATGAAGATAAAAATTTGAAATTTTTATACAGCACATTCATAAGATAGAACTTTAGAGAGTCTTTTTACGTATGAGAAATTTTTTAATTTCGTTAAGAAAAATATATTTTTTAACTGTATCTAATTCAAAACATCTAATTTCTTAACTTATAAATTAACAATGTTTAGTTCTTATAAAGTCAATGTTAAACTTGGATTTCATTTGGACTTAAAAATTGTGTAGTATGTCTCGTTATAAGATATGACGTATTCAAGCTCTATTTTCTTTTTTCTATAAACAAAATTTGATTACAATGGTTACAAAAATTACGGCCATTTATTTTTCAAAACCGCAATTCACGAAAGCCAATGTCAGTTTTTTTCCACTACAGGATACAATTTAAGATTGTTCGCTACAGATGGTTCTCAAGGGACGTTCTGGACAGCGAATCTTCGATGGTGCACAAACGAAACATTTGCGGTTTAAATGCAACTTACATTGTTCAGCAGACATGTACGTTAGAGTTTATGTAGGTTTCCCTTTTTCCTGAGACAAAAATTGAAAATCACATTGTGAATATATTAGACGACGCAGGAGTAATAGTAATTAACAGGAGATTCTGACCTCTGATGATAGGTCGACAGTTTACTGAACAATTCAGGTCACTGGCAATCATTATCAACACGATTGGCTAATGTCTCGATTTGAAGACTTACGAAAGGCGTGAAGAAAGTCAAGCTGACGAAAGGTGATCGATGCATCATTTTTGGCAACCGATATTGACGCGAGTGCAGTTCCCTTTTTGCTGTGAGAATCCGCTGAAGGTTTATCAGGGTCACTCAGATGATCGACAATCAGTAAATTTCAATCATCTGTTACTCAAACTGTCAGCCGATCTGACGTCACTGTAGCTGATTTATACGTCAATCAATTAGCTTGGTAACAGAGCGGCTGAGGCTGGCTGATAAACAGACAGCTGCGGCTGGTCGCGGAGCCTCTTTCATTAGCCTAGATTAACGCGTGATTGAGTTTCAAGTGCATATGCAGTTCGAAATGATAATGAATGTGTGGCTTTAACTTATGTGTCAAAATTAATGTTGTGTTTCATTATCGTATGTTACAACATAATTGGGATTCAAGTACAGATGCAGTACGAAATGATAATGAATATGTGGCTTTAACTTATGTGTCAAAATTAATGTTGTGTTTCATTAGCGTATGTTACAACATGATTTGGGATTCAAGTACAGGATGCAGTACGAAATGATAATGAATGTGTGCCTTTAACTTATGTGCTCAAAATTAATGTTGTGTTTTGTTCATTAGCGTATGTGTTACAACATGATTGGGATTCAAGTACAGATGCAGTACGAAATGATAATGAATGTGTGGCTTTAAACTTAATATTGTTGTTTTCATTCCACGTAGATTAACATATGGTTAAGTTTCAAGTACAGATGCAGTTCAAAGTGATAACGAATGTGTCAAAATTAATGTTGTGTTTTCATTGGCGAAGATTAACGTGTGATTGAGTTTTAAGTACAGATGTACTTCGAAATGACAACGCACGTGTGGCTTTAACTTTACTTGCTTAAAATTAATTTTGTTGTTTCATTTGCGTAGATTAACGCATGATTGAGTTTTAAGTGCAGATGCAGTTCTAAATTATAATGAATGTGTGGCTTTTACTTATGTGTCAAAATTTAATGTTTGCGTTTCATTAACGAATGATTGAGTTTCAAGTTCCAACTTTTAATGTTAGAAACTCGTCTCCCTTTAGTCTAAATTAACACGTGATTGAGTTTCAATTGCAGATGCAGTTCAATGTTCTGAAATGATGAGTAAGGTTTAACATTGTGACTTTAAATCGACTAGTCACGTTGGAATTGGTTTGGCATCGGTGTAAATTAACATGTGATAAGAGTGTAATTATAAGTTTAAGCTTTAACTCAAACTTTTAAAGATGGAACTTGTCTGCCATTAGTGTAGATTAATGCGAGATAAGAGTGTAAAATCGCTGTTGCAGTTCAATTGATGATGAAATTATAAATAGTGCTCCATAGCTTTAAACTCGAAGTCTCAGATGGAGGTTTCACTTTAAACTTTGTAGTGGAAATACGCACACACACAAAAAATAAATTGTCCAGATACTAATAATATTGTCTTAGGTGCTTATATAGATGAAATTATCGATACGTTTGTAGAAGTGTGATTCCCACATCATTGTAAAGTTACATTTTAAAACTTATTCTTTTGCAATTTTTATTCTTTCAGTTTTATTGCCCTACATTTACTTTGTTGTGGAGCAGTCTCAAATTATTTGTAACAAGTTGATAATGATGAAAGTCATCTAGGATTTCTATCATCTGACGAGTGTAATTCCTCCTCTACTTCATCTATTCTTATTTTCTTACCATCTATTCTTATATTATACTATGTAGTCCATAAAAATAAGTTTTAATTTTCTTCAACGGTGGGAAAAGAATTAATTCAGAAGTTATATTCAATATAGAATGAATCTCAATTATCTCAAATTTTATGGTCGTCGTTTGTTTAGTTAACAATGTGGCCGAAACTGCGTTTGAAACGTGCACACAAACAAACAATCATCCGAAATGTCCAAAGTCCGAGGTCGAGCTAAATCGGAGATCTCTCTCCAATCAGAAACCATTATCCAATACACTGGTAATTGTCAATCCATCGTGGAAAACAGCATTCACTAATTTGTCAAAAAACACATCAATTTGCAAATAATTTATGTTTAAAACTGTCCATGCCGTTTGTAAAGAAGTATAGTTTATTTCAGAAAGCCGCTTTTTATTTTTAACTAGTATATCTGAATGGAAAAACTAGTACGGAACCAGCATTTCTAAGTTTTATGAATGTATTGAGATATTGGTCTCAATATGAGAAAGTCCAATATCCAAAAGATCGCTATAAGAAACGATCCCAGTAGCAACAGGACATAGCGGTTTTCTGCAGTAAACATGGGGCAGCCTTTGTGAGTTTGAGTTGGTGATAAATCAGTAGTTGTGTCCTTGTTTTGCAAACATAACAACAAACTTGACTTCATTTTCCACGTTTCCAAGTTTGTTTCGTCGAGAACAAGACACTTATTGAGTTTTTTGTACATAAAAAACATTGAAACAATTTTGTACTGGAATATCCTACGTAACGATTTTGTAGGTTATGTTATGTACGATTTGTTGAAAAGTTCACACTAAACAAAGAAGTAAATAATCATAGCAACTAATACCAAATAATAGCATTTTATTGAGACGAAATGAAGGTACTTACCACTACAGGCCGTCCGGAACAGATGGTAGTTATTACTTCCTTACCATCTACTTCACCGTAGTATTGACTCTTTTAGGATTTCAGGCTCTTGCGAGTCGCGCGATAAGATAAGCGTCTCAACTCTCCGATAAGGCGCACAATATCACCTTTTGACCTTTTTGTCCAGTAATGAAGCTGTAGGCGCTGATAGTACTTTGAACAGTTGTGTGGACAGAACGCTATTTGTTCGTCATTTTACAGAACACCTAGTTACTGAAACTCATTGAAAATTAAAATTCCAAGTGTAACAGCTGCCAAAAATCTTGGACTAATTAAAATACCATCCTAGATTAATCAGAGCAAGTTAGAATTTTCACTTTTCGTATAAAAGCTTCTTATCGTGTTTTATCACTTGCAGATAGAAACTCAGCAGTTAAAAACACTGACAAAATTTTCCTCAAACCATAAAAGCTGTTTATCAAAGACACAATAAAAACTTACGCTCATGAACGTGCGCCCTAATGTTGATGAATTGATCCGAAGTCTGGTCAATCCCAGGCAAATATGAAGCAGTTGCTACTGAAAGTTCTTAATTTTTTCACATGAATCTGAAACAAATGCTACGGGGTCCGTGAAATATGAAGCAAGTACTCTTACGATCCTTTTGTGGCACTTCATTTTTATTCACTTGAAACTAAGTAATTGCTTCAAAATCAGCGTAACGAGGCAAGTACTAATTTTTACTCACATCAACCAATGTTCTCATCTGAGATTCATCTAAAAAGCAAAGTTACACGTTTTGGTTCTTTTCCGAAATTTCCCCGCAGTCATGAACAATTTTTTATACACTCTAGGTTGTGAGATTAAATATTATTTGATGATAACCAGACCGTCCTTGTGTAAACATGTAAGAAAACGTTGAAATTAAGTGCTGGAAAGTCATCTTTTACGTTGTCGAACGACAATTTGGTTTCCTTAGACACTGTGGGATGGCATAGTTGCAGTAGCTGAAAGAACAGAAAAAGGATGGATTGGGCATTAGCATGATTCAACAAACCATTCGCTCTGTTACAGTGAGTCCTTAATTGTAACAAATGGAATCACAAAGCAATACAGGAAACACTAAATGCAATTTTTATGACAGAAACACATCGAGGGGACATCGCATCCATTTTCACCATTTTATATATGCAATATAATATCAATCTGGAAGTTGACGTAGCTTCGTCTTAGGCTTTGTTAAACCCAACTTGAGTCAATTGAGGGTGATTTCACTACATTGACATCATCCAGGTATGCATCCTTGTTACAATGTGACGTGTACTGTAATACACACTTCACTTTCACAGCGCTATGACGCTGTTCTTGTTCTAGTTTGTACTCAGGTATGAAATCATGCGTCTATTTACAAGTACATGTGATTTCACCACACACCTTCAGTGACTCATGTGTGAGCGATAAGATACTAAACATGTCATCTTCCGTGCTCTTCTTTTATTGTGATGCGTTTGTCCTTCAATAAGTTTTATCATAGAATTTTGAAGATGTATTCTGTATTGGCTATTCTTAATTGAATCACTACGTTGAAAAACACACTAACCAATACTGATAAGTATTTACTTTTGTGATGTGTCAGAAGACCCACAAAATTGAGATTGATTGAGATTTTGTGACCTTCCTTTCAAAAGATATCACAAATTAAAAATTTATCGGTATTGGCTGTTTTAACTGTTGAACTGTGAAATTGTTTGAAAACCAGCTGTTTGAAAAATACCGCAATCGGTGTCAACTTGGAAGTTCATGAAGTTTGTACATCTTTCTTAATTATTGACTAATGGTAACTGCAAATTTGAAATTATAATCTACAGTCTTAAATCCCTACTTTTTTATTTTAGTAGTATGTCGCCCTTATAATTGGTTTATATTATTTAACATGTTTCTTTTTTCTACAAAATTGTATATTTAATATTCTTTTTGTAAACAATTATGCTTAATTTACATAAGGTACTTTCACAAAGACATTGCATTATATGATAAAATTCTTCAAAACTATTGCAAAATGTTTATATAAATTGACTACGTTATGTTAACCGCTAACAATTCTACAAGTTTGTACATCTTTCTTAATTAATGACTAATGGCAACTTTGAATTTTGAAATAGTCTTAAATCCCTACTTTTACTTCATTAGTATGCCGCCCCTAAAATTGGTTTATATCACTTAAAACTTTTCCTTTTTCCTGCAATATTTATATTCAATATTCTTTGTGGAAACAATTAGTACACGTGCTTATTTGCGTTCCACACTTTCACAAAGAAATACGATAATACTTTTCAAAGAAATTTCAAAATGTTGATATAAACTATGTCATATTAATTTCAGTTTTGAAGTTTAGTTCACCAACAACAGAGGTTGAGGATTCGCGAAGTGTGAAACTGCAAGGATGTGAGAAAACCAATCGCAGAGATAACTGACGTTACATAATAGGGTTCACAGGAAAACACAATGATACGAACTACATGATAAAATACTCAGTGTGCAAGTGATAACGAAGAAAATGTTTCTAATCTACACACATTAGAAACAGAAAGAAGAAAAGTGAACATAATTATAATGTAAAAGATGAATTTCATATTTGAGGAATTTGGTTTCAGGATTCAACCTTTTCAATTGCGAGTAATTTGAATCTGTCAATGGGCCTTTAAAAACTACGTAACACTAATACTACAGTTTCCAAACTTGTTAACAAACAAACAACTTTAGAATGCATATACAGCGTGTCCCGTAACTTTCTGGACAAAGGTATACCACTTTATTGCTCAGGTCAAGACAAACATATTTCACCATATGAACATGGGTCTCCGATGCTTAGTTTCCCATCTGTTTGTCTGTATGTACTCTTTATAAAAAAATAATATATTCAAAAATAATGAATTAAATTATACAAAATTTGGCTCGAATCCGAGAGAATTGTCCAGGACTGTAAAAAAATGTACAGAACACGCAGAACCCAATATCGAAATAAATATTAAATTAAAATGTATTATATAATATTTAAGTACTACTTAGAATGTTTTACTTACTAATACTTACTGGTTTTACTTACGAATAACCATTTAGATGAGATGTTTATTTTTAAACTACGTTAAAAACTTTAATAAAATGAGTATCTAAATTTATTAAGGATTTCTTTACAAGACTGTTGTAAATTTGATTAGAATTGGATTGGTAAGATAGTATTGAATATTCGTAAGAGTATTAATCTATTGTATAAAAACTATTTCATGTGGTGTTTTATAAGAATAGATAAAGAAGTAGCGATTCTTTAATACTGCCCATTCGTAATTTTATTAAAAAATATTCATATAGCACTTACTCTTTGAACTGAACTCTTTAAGTACTTTTAATAAATAATAATGTATTATTAGTTCTTAATTCTTGAGTATACTATTATAAAGGAATTTTATTGTGGATTATGCTATTTTCAATTCTGAAGTTAATGACATGGGCATATGAAAGTCCCGTAATGTAACGTTCTTCTGGCAACCGAATCCATACTGGAAAATATTGTTTCAGTCATTTTAAAGGCAAATAAGAATAATACAGAGTATTGTGATATAATTTAATAAATTAACGTATTTTTTTAATACTACCTAGCCACGAATTACTTTTGCAACTTTGGTAAATTGAATAGTTAGTATGAAAGTTAGACCACAAACGTTGGTTTTGTTACTAACGACAGGACATACGCAACAGCTCAACCTCAAGAAGGATACCAACGAAAAGATAAAATAAATAAATAAAGATCCTTGCCAGGGACTAATGTTTAACAATATTCAAATAAGAAAGGTCCTTTTTATATCTGTACTAATAGGATAAGCTCCAGGGTGATCACTTTCAGGAAATTGTCATTAGCTTTAATTAATTCAAATTATGGACTAATCTCGTTCTATGATTGTACACTCCAACGATTCGAATGCTACGTACCATTCCCGTGCTCTAAATTCTGATTACATTTTAGTCCGAAACCAAAATAGATATGTAAGTTTGGGCTAACCTTGAGGTAACCCATAAAGAAGTCAGTACATACATAAACCCTGTGATGCTGCTGCAAATGAAATGAGTCAACAGTCTAATAAACTACACAAACCACAACATCGCCATGTTCTTTTACACCGTACTTAAATGTCCACATTGCAGTCGTACTTGGGTTTATAGCGCCGCTTGCTGACGACGTGGACGTAACAAACAACAATGTACCGACTTTACACAAATGTACCTATTACTACTCATCCAACACGGTATTACTACTACTCCAACACCTTATTACTCTAACTAGTAGGGAGTTTTCGATGTAATTCATTAACTATGACATTTCGCTGGTTATAGGACCACTTACAAAAAGACACTGGGCGATTTTAGTTCACGCAGGGTGGAGTAAATACCCCTCCGCCGCTGTGATGCCGCCCTCTCCCACTATCCCCACCACTGCTCGGCACTCGCCCGCTTGTTCTATCCCCTGACCTAGTCGCTGCCCCTTAGCGGCTAACCTCACACCAAAATGCAAGCTCCCTGGATACGTTTATGGTTACATTATTCTGTTCAATTAATATTTTATGCTTGTATAGGCATACAAACAAAAAATACAATATACTTATAGAATAGGTAAATAGCTGCAGTGTAAACAAATGGCGCGAGCGAGATACAAATCCATACAGCTGATAACAGAGACGATAAGATGCTTGTCCCACTCTCAACCCCTGGAGGGGCCTCTCCTGCGCGTGCTTGCTCAGATATTTGCTTCTGCGCAGGTTTCTTTGAGAGCTGTTTTTTATATATCATATTTTACGTATAACAGACTAACAATTACTTTTATTACCACAACTGTGTTGATATAACCTTATTACAATCTCTCAAATTCTTTATTAAGAATCATCTTTGTTCGTGTACGGCAACACTTTATAAGAGGATATTTCATGTTATACAAACAATAACGTCAAACAATACAAACCGTAATTAAATACTTTACAAACTACGTAAAAAATTCATTCTGTTGTAAAATGACAATAACAAACAAATTACGTTTTACACTTATTAAAGTCCATGGTATTTATATGAAGATTATAAAACTATTTATAATTTTAAACTAATGATTTAACACAGCCGCACACTATTTCTACTGTGCAACCCTCATTTAGGTGCAACTTACATCCTTTATATAAATGGCAAATTTACCGAGTGTCTCATCTAACACACTGATCAGTTCTGACTACTCAATAGCCAGCGTATCAGCTTATCGAGGATATGGATTCGGTTTGAAACCAGAATTGAGGCACACAATTCTCAAAGCCAAACAAACATCTCTTAGGACCTACCTGACATAATGGGATAGATTATCGGAATGAAGGTTTACAACTTTTTAATCCTAATATTTTTAATGTAAAAGTGCCTTTGTTTGTTTTGTAAACTACTGAATCGGTTGTACAGAAATGTTATGTGGACTTTCTTGCGGTTCCTGGAATGAACATCATAGGCATATTCTTATTTCGGAAATTCCTCCAGGCTACGCTCCACTGGTCTTTAAAATATCGAAAATCCCACCCTGGCCTCTAATGTTGTGTAATATTAATTCAATGAGCCTGTCAAATGTAACGCCATTTTAGATTTCAGCGATTAGGTTTGTACCATATAAATGTCTTAAAACACAAAATTGTCAGAATTGGTATCTGAAGACTCCCTTTGAAGCAGTCGACAAGCACTATTCTAGAAAAAAATTGCTGAACTGTTCGTTTGAACTAATGTACCAATTCCAGCTCTAAATGTTATAAAACATTTTAAAACTTTTACTATAAATTTAAAGATTGAAATAAAACCCTCCTTAGTTCTAACAGAACTAGGCAGAAGTAGGCTTCTCTGATATGTGTTATATATTTTCTTGATCGGGAAACAAAACAAAATTAACTATGGAATAAAACAAACTAAGAACAAAGTAACTTACAATGGCCATAATTATAAACTTGTTTACGTATTTTTTCGATCGTGGTAACAAGGCAAAATCAAAATTGGTGTCGGAAATATAATTCACTCGAACCAGAAGTGCTCATACGGGTGGAAACCCTACGAAATTGCGTGGGAAGCCGTGGGTAACTGCTAGTGTACAACATAAAAAGTAAAACTGCATATGAGTTAAAAAAATAAATAAAATACTTAAAAATTTAGCAATGTAATGGATACATTCATAAAATTATCAACGGATCAAATAATTATAGAGTTAGAGTTAAACAACGCCCAGATTAGAATGTTTATCTTTTTATTCCAAGAATAACATAACTCGAGATTTATGTGTTGCAATATGCGAAATGTGTTCAGTAATGACAACACCACAACTGATATCCAAACCTATTGATTACTATGTTTGATTTTTGAGAGGATACGATAAGTTTAATTGTATTTTTGTGAAAGAATTTCTTGTAAATGTTACTTTTAAGAAATTAGTCTTTCAGGCTTGGTTTGGTTTGGTTGTCACAATTGTTAATTCATAAAAGTCCATTTATTTTGGACTCTTAAAACAGGGATATTAAGTTTAAACCGTAAACAGACGTAAGGGTTCTAGATATAGTTGAAGTTTATTTTGAAAGAGTATGGAATCTTACTCTTAAAACCACACTTATAAATAGATAGTAGAGAATACTAAATCTTTTTAAACTTTATAAGCAAATGTCACTATTCATATGCCAAAATTTATAAAGTAAAACAAAGTTTTGTTTTTTTAAATAAAACTTTCTTACGTTGATGAAAATCTTTGTCTAAATATGAAAAATTTAAAACGTAAATTTATCAGCAAGTTGATCGGTATTTTTAACTACTCTTATTTTATAAATTGCATGCTAACAACAGGGGTGCACTGACTGGGGGGACGAACGGGACCTGCCCCCCCCCCCCAAAAAAAAAATTTAATTTCAAAAATAATGAAACTTTTAATATTCTATTCGACTAAAAATTTTTTCAAACTGATATCAATCATAATCAAATATATAAAATTTAATCTGATAACTATTTTAACTTACGAAATACACAGCACTGCTCATATAACAATTCAAGTTTGCTCAAAATTATCGTCACGAAGAAACTATAAAAGAGAGGTTAGAACTTATATTTCCAATGGTTTCTACCTGTACTCGTATCGATTTAAAACCGTGTTACAGAGTAATCCTAAAATGGTAACTGTAACAGAGTAGTTACAGTTCCAGTTATTGTTACTGCTAAAACGAGTCCGAGTAGTTTCCAGGAACGGCGGTAATCGTGTACACTATCTGTATCGTAACATTACCTGGAATTGTAACCTGTACCGGGTACTTTAGTTTCACGGACAGACGATATCCGGTACAAAGTATCTGTTACAGTATTCCCGACCTGATCAGTTGTCACAGTAGTGAGTGAGTTGCTAACCTCTGAGCAGTTCTGTACTGTGTTAGCTTGTTGTCTATCTTTGTCACTACGCGATTAGCGCGTTAAAAAGAGCAGTTGCCGGTTACGGTAAATTAAAAAAACCTTCTCAATTTAATCTGTGTTAAAAACTAAACGTTTTAACTATTGGTTTGCAAAATTACACGTTCAAGATAATGACTAAGAGCTCCATAACGTGACTAATGCCAAAAATTTAATTCGGCAATTTAGTAGCAACTTTATTTTCATACTATTATAAAAACTACATACTCAATTGCAGTACACTTCTGTCTATCTTGTATAAGCATTTTAAAATGAAATGCTTATACAAAAAAAAACATTTATTTTATGATCATTAATCGGATCCCAAGTTTCCGAGTTATGATTTTTCAAAGTTATAGTTTGGTTGAAAGCGCCAAACATGGGTATTTCTCGTTGTTATCTGTATAAAAACTGGAAGTTATTGTTTTTTAACGGTTTTTGTATTTCGAAACACAAAAAAAACAAACGAGCTAAATTTTAACATAACTCTCGTCATTTTAGCTCTAATAGATATTAGGTGGTCAACTTTCAAACTTGAACGTCTATACTTTTGTAACCGAGAGTTGGTATCAAGGTTTAGCTTTGATCTTGATTTTTTCTTTGAACTTAAGTATTTTATTCAATATTTTGTTAATGTTAAATTTAGTTTTAGTTATACTAATAAGTTAGTTAGAAATTAATTTTTGACTATGAAAGGATTGTGAAGGAAACAGGATTTTCCGGACATTTTCCATTGTTCAATGATACATAATGACACATAATTGCAAACTAGGTTACCACTTATGACTGAGGTGGTTGGTCGACGAATGCAGACATATTTTGACTTGTATTCTGTAGTTCAGTGTTAACAATTAATGTTGTGTTTTGTTTTTTTATTAAGTGCATGATTTAGAGTTAGTGAAGTTTGACCCTCAACATGGTTGTGATTCCTTACTTACGCGTGTCACAACGCTCTGGTATGATTTGTTTGTTTTAAACCTAGTTTGTAATTTGTTAGATTAGATATTTACCTGAAGAAGAGATCAGTTTTCAGATCTCGAAACGCAGTGTTACTAATCTTTTGTATCGCTGAACGATTGCAAATGTCCGGAAAATCATGTTTCCTTCACAGGTTAGTTTGTTTTAATTTAATCTGTATTTGTTGAAGACAATTCTAATTATCCCTGTATAAGCTTCCTGGTGATTGGTGGTAGCGTGGTGGTGTTACTGTAAACTTTATACACTCTGACCTGATCTTTGCCCTTCATTTATTAGTTCAGAAGTTCTATAAAAATAGCGATTTTTGGACTTAATATTTCAACAAGTTTGCGGGGAAGATCCACTAATTTGTGGAATTTGTCATACCTCTGACTCCCGGTGTTCCAGAAACCCCCATAGAAAATTGTAGGGTGCCCCACTGCTAACACATCTTCTAGACATCAAGGGGACCTCAGAAATAGTGTATAAATTAACATTAAAGTAAATAATCATTGACTTAAATAATTACAGGCTGGGTTAGTATCCAAAACATGGGGAAACATACTTTGTAAAAATTATATGTGAGCAATTTCAAATCGAAATTTCATCAGAAGATATGTGAACAATCAGTGGATAAATTGATCGGTAAAGAGAAACTCTCCAGAATTAGTATTCATTTCATGCATACGAAACCAGAGCACAACGGAGTTTGTGGTATTTCTGGCAAATCGATTTGCAGCTGTGATAGGACAGCTCTTATCTTATCAGCTGATTGTCGGGTGGTTGTGTAACAAACACTGACTTAATAATCCTCATGGCACTCCTATAAATGAGCAGGTACTAATATTAAATAATCGACCTATGGAAAAAATACTAGTACATCGATCTAACTAATCCTCCGAATGTTCCTTTTCTACGTAAAAATATCAATAAACAATTTCTATATTCAGCTTAAACTGTTTACAGAAAATTAAACAAAATATTATAAATAGAGCTATAAGAACACAATAAACATAGAACATCAACACGGAAAATCAAAATTAAAGAATGAATGAGATAGAACCATAAGCATGCGATCTGATTTTATAAATTAAATTTGTTGAGTAAGTCGCCTTAAACTTAGTCCATTTGGAAATTTTGATTTGGTGACGAGCTGATGGCTTGTGCCATGCTACTTAGGCTTATTGTATTCACTGAATATGTTTCTCCGAAATTTAAATTGTTTAAAGCCATGTGCCACTATAGGTTACTCTGTCTTTTTATATTTATATGCATACCTTTGCCCTGTCATCCTTGTTTCTAAGAGACTTTGTTATTGAGCCAATGCAATCTTTAGGGTATGACGCATTGAATTTTATAAACAATATTTTATTTTTCACGGGATAACTTTTCAAATATGCTGTGCGTTTTTGTAGTAGAACTACTTTTACTTTGTTCGTGTTTGAAAGTAGAGCATATGTTGCATACTAAACACCTGGGTTTATTGCAAGGATGTGATCCAACTGTCACGCTTTCCTCTTTTTC
Source organism: Homalodisca vitripennis (assembly GCF_021130785.1). Lineage (NCBI taxonomy): Eukaryota > Metazoa > Arthropoda > Insecta > Hemiptera > Cicadellidae > Homalodisca > Homalodisca vitripennis. Next base: position 118,427 of record NW_025776828.1, on the reverse strand, counting down.
TTTTTTTAATCTCATTTAAGCCTCAGTGTCGGCTATGCCGCTTCGAAGTTACACTGGTTTTTGTTATTATGAAATTTTTGGACCTCCTCGGGATTCGAACCCGTGATCTCTCGGTTAGAGAGCCGAGACTATAAACTACGCTTTCTTGTTCTTTGTGCTTAGGTAATTTTGTGTGTACTGAAATTTCTTTAAAAACTAGTGGTTTTCTAAATCTTATTCTTTGTTAGTTGAAGCAGAGCTGTCCAATAAAACTGTATGATACTCGAAGAATATTGTTAATTTTATAAAGTCCTGGGTGCTACTTTGTTAAAAACTTTGAATCATTATTGGCAAATTTAGTTTTATTTGTTCCAATTGATAGTGATTTAGTGTTCAGTTTGTTGTTTAGAAGTTTGCGAGGAATAACCCCTTTTTAGAAAACTCTGATAATAAATTATCAACTTAATTTCCTAAGTTATATTTTCACTGCATACATTTTGAGGTGTGTTTGTTAAACTCTTAGGAATGGCTTTTTTGACATTGAATGGATGACAACTGTCATAATATACGTATTTAAATGTGTTCATGTTTTTATATTGATTTTAATTTCACCTTCTGATTTTAAATAAAAATATCTATATCCAGACAACTCACAATTGAATCAGATATCTCCCACGGAAATTTTAGGTTGCAGAAAGTGTTCAGTGATTATACAAATTTTTGTAAATGTTCATTACTGGGTATGTCCATATCGTGAACATACCATCAATGTAACGTTTCAAAAATATGGGTTTTGTATGGTTATTTCCAAGAAAGTCGTCTTCAAACTTGTTCTTCACAAGATTTGCATAAGAAGGAGCCATTCTTGTTATCATGGCTGTCCCTTTTCGCTGTAGACAAAATTTATTTTCAAACCTAATGCAATTCATAATTAAAATTAAATTTATTAAAGTGAAAAGAAAATACGACGATGGAAGTGTATTTTGGGACATGTATATTTAACAGAATCAATTCCTTGTTGGTGTTTAATATTTCTGTACGATGATTGTTTTCGGCAAAACCTGAAATAAAATTATTTTTGTTTTTCTTCTGTATGTTTATTAAACATATTTTCAAACTTTTGAAGGAATGTTTTTGGCGTGCATAAGAAAATTTTTGCGAAATTATTCTTGGGAATACTAGTAACCAAATAACTTAATATAAATTACACCTATAGCATCTAAAATTGTTTTTCATCTATAGCATCCAAAACAATTAACGAACAATTTTTTTTAATCGGTCAGTTAATTTTTTGGTTAACGCCCCTTTGAAGGTTCTTTTGTCAGTTTCTGTTAACTTGGTTAACAGAAGTCGTTATATAAACAAGTTAAAATCGTATTAAGGGCACTAAAGTATAAAAAATTATGTTTAGTACCTTTCCGTTAACAACTCACAAAAATAAAAATTTGTCATTTATTGGATTGTTTGTTCATAAATTAAGCAAACAGTTATTGAAAAAACTGTGATTCAACTCCAAAACCAATTTTCTGCGGAGCACATAGATATACATATTACCTTTCTACAAGTTTACCTCCTAGAAAGCGCTCCCAACATGTTTTACCTGGAATTAGAAATACTATGCATAGGTGTTGAAATATTAATCCAAATATTGATTACTCTTAGACTCTGACACTGCATAATAACTAAATAAATACAGTGAAATAACACTCCTTCGCAAGGTGCAAGGAAACATGAGTGAATGGAAGTCTAGTTAGCCACTTGTCTCTTCATACTCGTTCATTGTGACTACTTGTGCAGTCAAGTGCTCAGCCAGTTAGGTTTGGCTAAACACATTGACATCCACTTCAGTTCACTCACATTGGCTGTGGAGCAGCAGAGAGAAATGTATCTTCCTACCTGAGTAATGACACTTTTAATCTTTTCATTTCATGGCATAAACAAAATTCTTAAATTCATAAATAAGGTCCTTCATGTTAAGAGTACTTATCCCAATCTTTTCTTTTCAGGGCAGCTTTGAATATCTCACCCAAGGGCAAGATCGTAAGAAGGTTGTCCATACTGAAAACCGCGGTGGAGAAGTTCGCCTCCAAGAAAAAGCGGTTAAGCCAATCGTCCTCAGAGAGCGTTCTGCCTCCTAGGAGTCACAGCTTCCATGATGAGTTTAACTTCAAGATCATCTCTCCAAAGCTGAAGGAGAAGATAAGGCAACAGGCCTTCAACACTCCGATCACCAGGGTGGATTATAATGGTGGGTTTCATGAAATCTTCTCCCTTCCCAATTAATTTAATTATTATGGTCTTTTGTTTCCTCGATCTTTTGGCTACCAGGCTAGAGCATAAAACCAATTCAGTTTGTACCAACTTATTTAATGAGTAAATGCAGTAAAATATTCTGTACACCTACTCGTGAATACGTTTGCATCATCCGCTCTATTAATTTCTGTTAGATGTTATGCTCACTGGCTAACATAGTATGTATCCTGTTAGACACATCACCGTGTATGTTTTTATAATCAGTTACTTGACATAGTAACTGCACACTAACAAGTAGTGAATTACAGAATGTTTGTTTCTAAATAAGGAATAAAAAACGAAAACGTATTTATAATACTACCTGTGTGACTTAATTTTGTCCATATAATTGATGGTTTTCTGTCATGTTCTAATTGTTTTATTAATATGGGTTTCCTACAATTTGTTCGCTTATTACTGTTTCTTCTACTTTGCGTATCAAAATTTGCTTCGCAAATAAATAGTTCTTACTAATGCTTATTGTTTTTAACATAATGTGTGCTATCTAAACATTACTATTTATTTACCTGTATATATTTCAACAGACACCACCGTGTTCAATATTTAATAATGGGTAAGAACATGGAATTGGGAGTGTCTCAGACGCCACCTGAAGCCTTAATTTTATTTTTTTTCTCTTTCCCTTGACGTTTAGTTGCTAAATTTTTCTCTTTTTTGTCAGAGTGAGAGACGTATCCAACACTGTTCTTTACCTATTGTTTTCGTTAAGTTTATTGTTGTTGTTTCCCGATTTATATTTATTTTTCCCCGTTTTTGTTATTAATCTTTGTTCTTAGAATACTTTTGCTGTTCTTTAGTTTGTTGTTTCCTACCTGTCTTTTTCGGATCAAGTAGTGTTGACTAAATTATAGTGGCTTCACCCTTACATGTTTATGATTTTAAACTTTTATTTTTGTTAATTATTATACGCGTATTACCTTCTCTTCTTATTGTTGCAAATGCATTTAATTAAATGTTTACAAGTTTTTTAATTTTGTTTTTTTTTCACTAGTTTAAGTTCATTACTGTGCAATATTGTATCTATTCCGTGTAATGTTGAAATAAATAAACTAAACTAAATTGTAAATGCCAAATTCTGAAACCATAATGACTTATTTGTGGACAGCAGAAGAGCCGAGATCCCCGGAGACCAACGGCCGACTCACTCTACCTCTTAGGACTGATGCTGTTGTCTCTCCTCCAGCGCAGGATTTGTCCCCTACCAGCCCCGACCATAGTTTTCCCGGACCTCGCCCCAAAACCCGCAAAAAGCGACCGCCACCCCCTCCCCCGGCTGAGTCTTCAAAATCACCTAGTCTCGTAAGTTTGTACTTCGTAAATTTTAAGTCAAAACTTATATTTACTGAAAATTAAACCATCATTCTACTTTAGCCCCAAATAATTATGTTTCTGAAATATTAATTTCATCATTTTTATTCCTTAAAGAAATAGTTTATATTGTTTAATTTAGTTATTTATTTGCAATAATGAAACCACTGCTTGTATGCCCAAGTAACAGGATTTCGGACATTTTCCATCGTTATAGGTTACAAAAGGTATAACACAACGTTTCAAGTATTGGAATCGTCAGGTCAGTGTCAGGTGGGGAAGGTATTAATACATACAAAAATAAAGAATAGAAAGAATTAAAGAAGAGAAAGAAAAAGGTTTAAACATACCCAAAAGCTGCTTGGAGCCCAGTCCAGGAGTTGTCACTGCACAGGATACAAGTCCCGAGCACAAATCACAAGAACGAGGATAACAGTCACACATCACAGTAGAGCAGGCTACAGTATCCCACTGTATTCCCTTCTTTACTTTTTTCTGTCCGTTATTTTTGTATTTATTAATACCTCTCCCACCTGACGAAGAGGATAGATTCCAATCCTCGAAACGTTGTTTTATACCTTTTATAATCTATAACTTTTACTTAGTTTATAAAAATATTGTTCTATAACTTTCCACTGACATAAAACGAAAGTTCATATACTAGAATTTGTTGCATCTTTGTCATGTTGTTCCATTATCATAACTGATTAAATTATTACTTTTTACACTGCTTGAATTTAGTTAATATGCATCCAAACAGAGTATGTTTACTATTTAGTTATTTTTAGTTATCTTTAAATCATACAATTGTAATTTTGTTCTAATATTTACATTATATATTAGTATTATTGTGATTGCAAACTCGAGTGAAGATGGACTCTGTTCTCACACACAGGCTTTTGCCCATGTGGGTACCTTCTCTTGTATATTATTATCACATGTTTGTATTATATGTAAATGAGATAAATAAATGAAAATGGAAATGGAAATGGAATGGAACTCTCGGCTAACCTTGTAGAAACGCTAGCAGTAGCTGTTTCAAGATACTGTATTTCCTAGTTCTGGTTCGTATGAAACTGCAGAGAGCTGTCATCTGGATTTAGATTAAAATACGCAATTCTATAACTACAATAAATTGTCGAATTAATTTATTTTGCTTACAGTCGATTGTACTGTTTATTCCGAATAGCTTTCAAAACCTCAACATTATTTTTAGCATTTTTATATTTTACGTTTTTTGATACTGTTAAAAATATAAAGGACTCCAGGGTCTTTTTCGTTTAAGGGCCAGCACCTTACAAACATACTATACCTGACTGACAGTGCATTTAATCGTTTTTTTGGTGTTATTAGTTCGTAGGGCAGTAGTCCAGGTACTACTTCTAGTATGAACTCGTCTTATCTTATCAGTGATAAACACGCTCCGCATATCTTTTGCCTGTAAAACTCGCGTTAGTTCTGTCTGATTTTTCTTGTTCAATAAAGCGTGGTGAGTTGATCTGGGCTTGGACTTTGCAAGCTCGAGTATATTTTTTTTTCTAAAAGAGCAAGCTGCGCAGCGGGCAAGCATCGCGTGATCTGAGTTTTGAATAGGCAAGCTAGGGTCTTTTGTGCTGGCCCTTAAACGAAAAAGACCCGGACTCCAATATGATTACCAGATCAATTGGAAAATAATCTTAAATATTATTAATAATTTTATTTGTTTTTAGGAATTACCCAGTGGCCAAGACGTGGTTGAAGATAACCATTCCATCAATAGCAGTATAACCCAAGATTTAGAGAAAGATGCTTCCAGTGAAGAAGAAACATCTCTGAGTGTAGATAGCCATAGAGTGCAAGCTTAGTTAAGACCTTGACTGAAACCTTTAGAATTTAAAGTGTGTGCTTAATGCTTCCTAATGTTCACTGTATGTGCATTTAATACATTAATTTATAAGTATCATGAGTTATAAATATTTTATATTGTATATTATTAGTTGTTCTAACGTAGTAGAAGTATTATTTCTTTGTAATACTGTGATCAGTTGTGAATTCTTTTTAAATTACCAACAAGAACCAATGGAAATGTTGCAACAAAATTAATGCGCTAATTATTATAGATACTTACAAAGAGTAACCTGTAATGCCAACTATATTTTACAATCTAGTAATTATTATTCCTTCCCCAAAATATAAGTGGACAATTATGTTTTCTTGCAAGGCATCAAGAGATCGGGGAGACCCTTTTGAAATGTAAGTAACCCTTGAATGTCATAACAATGTAGGCAACTCTGAGTATTAATATAGAACAAATGTATAACACATCACACTTCTTACGAAGTAAAAATAGAAAACAATGCTAGAAAATAATACATTTATTACAGGCCTAAAAGTAGCTACAAACTTTATGTACAGAACAAAGTTTACTAAATGATTTCAGCTCAATTTTTCAATTACATTTTCACAACTTGGTTCTCAGGAATATTCCAAATTCAAAAAACGATAATATATGTGTTCGACTCAAATAATAAGTATATGGTAACTAGATTATACCTATTACACTACTTTGTAATGTATTAATATTACATATTAGAAGATCATTTACTATATTTACCATAGCAAATAAATAAATTAAAAGAAATCAGTTATTCAATTGAAAGTTTATCCTTTACATCTTCCAAGGTATAAAAGTGAATCTGACTACGCTTGTTGTCACTTAGACTTTAGAATCGGTATTCACACACTGTGTGGGTTTTGTGTGACAATTTTAAGCATCCTAAATATTCGAATGAGATAGTGATTAAATTAGTTTTAACTAGAATTTTTTCAAGAAGGAGGTACAGATGGGTTCGAATGTGAAGAATCTAGGGTCAAGAGCGCAGTAAATACTGTAGTGAATGACCTTAACTGTATTACATTTATATGTTTAAGTCCGTCAATAAACAAATGTCTGGCTGAAACAAAAATGAGTACGAACCAACCACCCAATGTCTATAAAATACTGGCAGGCGTGCCAGAAATGTAATCGTTTTGTTTTTAAACAGTAAAACTAAAGTAGTTTTACTGATGAAAATACTTCACAATCAGAACCCATGCAGGAAGTTTAATACATATTTTCTGCGTGGTTGGCAGCATTGTGGTAAGAGGTGCTGATTTTGGCGTAAGAAGATGTGAGTCAATGACAGAGGACCATCATAATTCATCTTTGCCACCACCTCCGATAAGAACTCGGCGCTATCCGACGCCTAGATCCTACTCCAAGAAATCATAATTTTAATGAGATGATGCTAATGACGATGTTGTGGAATCACTGTTGTCCCAGAAGCGGTAAATGCTGTTGCATCACTATTTCGATGCAGAAATTCCATTTCAGCTGCAGCAGTGGTAGAATCTATTCTCTTTCCAAGAATAGTTTCTACGATACTTCGATGTTTAGCAGTATCCTGGTTCTCTAACCACTTCCAATTTTTTCGATTTATAAATACCGCATTATGAATGTAATTATCTTGCAATTTCGCTATATTGAAACTATCAGGCAAAGCATCAAAAACTTGTCTTATCATCTCTTGTTTATGATGCATACCCAAGCCTTTCAAAACCTAATTAGGCTACAGAGGTGAACATAAATGTAATTATGTATTTGAGTACTGGTAACACGTTAAAATGCCTTCTAACACATAGCGTTTTTGTTTTACATTCATCAGTATTCATTTTATTTGCTCATTTGTAAATTATAAATGTCCGTTACCCATGCTAATTTTATGAAATAGAAAATCAAACGTCATAAAGTACCAAAGTACCTAAATAAATGTGTCCAAGCGACAACAATACAGTTACTACTACTATTGCATTCGTTTGGCTCAGGTTTTGCTCTTTTCATTTAAACTGTATGGATTTTTCACTAGCAATATGGAATTGTTTTTATATTTTTTAATAATGTTTACTTATACAAATTGAAGTACGCCAACCACCGTAAGACCCAAGATTTGTGTTTACTCGTTTAGTGTTTCTTTTCATACTCAGTTAATACATGCTCGTTGGAGTTAGTGGAAAAGTCTGGTCAAGTCTGCATCAGCCATAACATATCAATTTGCATTACCATTTAAGTATCTTATTGGTATGAAAACAATCATGACAAAGATTAGTACTAACTAGTTACTAAACAGTACATACTATTAATTTTAATATGGGTGATAAATATAAGACACAAAAGTCCTATTTAGAGGAATGACAAACCAACGAATTGATCTTAAATTATATATGTGTATTTAACAAACAAGTATATGTGTATTCAAAACAAGTGTATTAAATGTTTTGTTATAAGAGGTTAATTAAGCACTTCTTCCAGTGGCCGTTTCAGAGTGGTTGATGCAATTCGGTACGATATTTTTTGACTGGGGCAAGCTTCCTCAGTTTGCTAAATTCTGTCATTTTCAAACAACACCGAATTGGTTCTTTTCTTGGAAACAGGCCAGTCCTTTTTTGTTCACGTTACAAATTTTGAATGATAATTATTAATTTCAAAATTTCAGAGACTTTTGCATACAAAGCAGAACATAGGTACACATTTGGACAGAAAAATACGAAAATCACATAATATATGATAAGTTACAAGAACAACTCATTGGATACACACTCACACCGATTGGCGTGAACAGATAACAATTTTTTAAATACTCATGAGATATTTGTAGAATAATATGCCGCCTTAAGTTAACCATGCTATAGCTTTATATACAAAGTCCAAGATTGTCTTCGCTCAAATCTCTTTATAGCATTACTGAAATAATTAGTCTAAGAAATAGTACGAAGTTTAATAATCATAATAAATAGTAAAACATAACAGCTTAACCAATTATCATTCACGTTGTCAACGAAATATAAACAAACGATATATGGTTATTCCTTAAAGTAGTGTCTTTCAGTTTCATTATCTTGTCTGACGGTGAGGTAACTATTATTTATGTGCCTGAAAATATAAGAAAATACTTACACTTTTATATTTTGAACTCTTTCGAAGCCCTCCAATTTGAACCTCTATACAAATTAACATGTCTGATCAATTTCTTTCTTTAAAAATTGTTCTAGCCATTTCAAGAAAAATTCAGGCTGTGTGGTTCTACAGGGCCAATTGGATCTCGACCAGATGATTATTGTTATACTATTGTGTAGATTATATTGTAAATACAGCTGTGTTACGTGCAGTTTACAGTTCCCCACCCTAGCAATGACATTCGTACTGCTGGTGACAGACCATCCACAACTTCTAAATCCTCAGAAAAAATTTTATGGTTTACAATTTACAAACCTCTTACAACAATCCTCAAAAGCTGGGTGGTTTAAACAGATACAGAGCCAATTTACAAAATACCCATGGTTTAAATCATGTAATTTTAGCAGGTGGGAAATTATTAATATCAGTAGATTGAGGCTTGGTCATGGCAATGTAAATTCATGTCTATACAGAATAAAAAAATACTTCACTCCGCTATGCCTAAACTGCACAATGGCTAAGATAGAGACAATGGAACATGTTTTGCTGGAATGTCCCAAGTACTCTTATGCCAGGCAACTTAGTTACAAGAAAGTAAATCAATCAAGATACAAAGCCAATCAACAGAATTCGAATATTATATTAATCGATTTGCTGCGAAAAGCAGACACTCAAATTTATAAAGAAATTAATGATTTTTTAAAAATAGTAAGTAGAACCATGTAAATTTGATTAGGTTGTGGAACACTTAGAATACATTCAGTGGCAGTGAAAAATATCAAAATCACTATCATATAATCCAATCAAAGAGATTTCCTTAGTTTTTCCTTCTCCTAACTAACCATAAAATTACACAGAACATGTTAGAAATTATGGTTCTAGGGTATGGATTTTACTCTACATAACCTTCATAGAAAACAAACAAAATGAAATAAACATCTGATAAGCTAATAGCAATATAGTAAATTACAAAAAAAGAAGAAAAAAAAACACATGAATTGGAAAATGCAAAGACTAACTAATTGTTCATAGCTTGGCCGGCAACCACAAGGTTCATATGTAAAAAGTGAATACGGCAAATAACTAGAAAGAAGACATAACAAGTGTACTACGTGGCCGCATTATAAGATTATAAAGGCCAGCCAACAGGCAAAAAGAAAAAAAAAAAAAAAATCCTGTGGTAAATTTATCAACTCATTAGTATTTCCTTTACAGTTGGAAATAGGAATATAATCTTTCAGTACAGGCTATAAGATATACTTTCCCTGAAAAAGAATAAATTATTGAGTGTTTTTCTTTATATACGGTAAGAGCTTGTAGCAAAAACACCATAAACAAAATAAACGCAAAATAACTTTAATGATTAGTGAGTGACATTGATGCAATTTCAAAATGGACTTTGAGACATTGACTCAAACAATGACAGCAAGACTTAAGACTATACTTATCAGCTGCTTCAGAATTCTTTTACTTAATTACTATAACGAAACAAACTCAACAGCAAAGAACGTGAATATTGTGGTAACCTTGGACTAATTATGGGAAAACTCTCGCGATGAACAGATCTGGCCATTGCGTCATATAATAAGGTCTTCCAGACATTACCACTCTCAAAGATCTCGTTCTATTTTTACCCCTGAATGTAATAATATCTGTAAATATCTGAATGCTGTTAAATGTCCTGTTTATGGTACATTAAAAAAATACTGTGGCGTTGAGTATTATGATATGAGTTAGACTAAGAGCTACAAAGAGATCAGAACTGTTGCATCATATTTATTTTCAATTTAAGACAGAATTATCATGTTACTCCTTGTTCAAAAGTTATACGTAATGAAATTGAACTAACTCCTCGACTGTCACGTTCTTGTTTTTTTCATGCAACAGCCATTTCTATAAATTTATTACTTTTATATATATTTAAAAAAAAACACACACACACACACACCCGAAAGATCCTTTTTTCAGCATCAGTGAAAGATCTATTCGCAGAGGAGCATATTTTATATCAATTCCTTCCTATTTTTTTCCAGTTTCTTCAATAGATCATTCATTGTTATCTCCTGCTGAATATGGAATTCACTTTCCGGTGACATCAGACATCTTGTTATGCATTCTCGTTTCAGGGAGAGGTCACAGAATTATTGGGTGGGTGACGGATATCAATTATTTGAATGAATGCTTCATAAATAGGTATGATGGAAGATTATTTTAATTTATAATTATCATTTGTTTGTGCTCTTATACACTGATATTATGTTAAATATAAATTATAAGTTGTGATGTCAATAAGATCTTTATGGTACCTATTATGTTTGGTTATTATATTCTTTTAAAATAATTTGTATACGTTTATTCATCTATGAGCACGTAACACACTACAGACATTTACGTGATTATTAGGATGCGTTAGTAAACCTCAGGCTATATCCCTCGATCATAAGTGGCCTCAATAACGAAATTAGACGTTTAGTTTCAAAACGTTCATGGCTTGGATACGATCCGTTAGGAGAAACTATCGTAATCGTTGAAATATATGTATAAAGTATTCATATATTTGTTCATCTTTATTGTGGTAACGTCGAAGTAACTACAAACTATTATACACACAAAAATTATACATAACTGAACGTATCTTACAGTTTTCTGCATAAAATATATTTGACTTTAAATACACTTAAAATTATATTGTACGTTAAAGTAAATATCTGCCAAAAGCGGCAGATATTTTATAAATACACATATACAATTTAAGATCAATTCGTTGGTTCGTTGGTCATAGAAAAGAAACTAAATTTGTGTCCTATTGTACGTTTTTGTTGATACTTATCACTCATCTTCTTCTTGCATATTAATATTTTCCATTACAGGCCATTCTAAAATATCATAAAATTGTCTGTTTCTAATGAGGTACATACTGAATGACTTTTCTTAAATCTTGGAGTTTCGATATTTTTATAGGCACTTTACCCTCTGGGTAAGCAAGTTCGCTGGGACCAGTAATCACTGTGTTTGTTAAAGACATGAAAAAGGTGCGGCAATGGAGACCATTAATGGTGGTGTATGCCTTTACGTAGCCTTTTAAAGTAGATTCAAATACAAAGTGAAACAGCTTACTGATCCCAATTTGACTTTTTCTTTGCTTGGTTTCTTTTTTGTTTCCTCTGACACTGGAGTATTTTTTGTAATACTTTATCCACCAAGATTTGAAGTTAGAATTCTCTGAAGCTCTCACCTCCTTCACAAGAAATTTTCCTGGTTTGGCACTTTTTATTATTACCTCAATGATTTCATACATACTGAGTATTCTGTCATGCTTATGAAGCATCCTTTTGATTAAGCCGAACTCTCTGTCACAAGGAAGGAAACTGTGACCTCTGACAGGATAAAAGTGCTGAATTTTTAAGAACCTTTTACTGTCAGTTAAAAATAAGAAAAACCTAGTCAATGTCTGGTTCTTATTTTGACCAGCGCAATTGTCCGAAAAAATACAGAGCTTTGTCGCACTTTCCGGAACATGTTTAAAGAACATCCAAAAAGGAGCAAACTTCGTTAGGCCCCTTGTGACCTTCTCCTTCATAAAAGAGGTAGATGTCGCTGTTTCTACTTTTTAAGTGTTTCCCAGGTTAAGTGTTAGAGAGGGCTTCTTAGCCCTAACTTCGCCTGGTAAAATAAGACATTCTTTACTTTACTTTTTACTTTTTTTTAAGTCTGTTATACAAAACACAATCACTGTAAGTTGGCGCAAATAAAACAGTTTCCTGCAAAGGCACCTTTGGGAGGGAAATGTTTTGCATGTAATCAAATGCAATTGAAAGAATATTGTTTTCTTCCTTAGCAACTTTTGAAGCCTCATACTGTAGTGCAGAATAAAACTTTTGGCTTCGTCGCTTGTGTACAAGAAGCTCGGCCACAGCACTCCGTTTTGCAGCTTCATTCAAGTGCGGAGATTTAATTTTTAGCTTAAGCTCTTCACTTGTGCAACATGTGTCGACTTGAGGCTGACCAAATCTGAGATTAAAATTATCACTTTAAAAAAGGTGTAGTAAAAAACTATAACTCACCTTCTTTTCAGGGTACTTCTCACAAAACAAGTTATACATTATTTTTTAAATTTAATTCCGCATTCAGATAAAATTTGGTTCCTCCCAAATAGTGGGATCCCTTCACAGGAAATGAACTAATATGTTCTCTAACCAAGCTTTTTATTTCATCGGACACGGAAAAAGACACTGCCTTTCCTCTTTTATCTTCGAGAGTTTTGCAGGCTTTCTTGAGTTCTCTGATTCGCCGGACTCTTTTAGTTTTAACACCAAAAGCATTGAAAAAAGCATTCAGACATACCGTATGTCTTGAAGTTCCAATCAAAAGGCGGTATTTGAAACTAGCACTGTTTATTCTTGGATTTTCATTTCTTGGTCTACGTATTGTCACTTCCTCCACATCAATAAGTCCATATAGTAACATGTCTTGTTCATTTTTCGTACCCAGGTCGTGAAACCTAGCAAAAATCTCAGTCACGTTGTCCTCTGGAAACTCTCCCAAGCAATTTCTCTTGCATCTGTAACAAACAGAGAGTTTTAGGCTAATGTAAACCAATTATTTCAGTAATAGCCTACTTAGGGCTCCGACTTGTAACTTGATGTAACTCTGAGGATTTTATTATATAAGTTATTTAAAAAGACACACACCAATTATATTGGTAAACAAAGTTTATGTTGATAACCTCATTTAAATTATTAGTTACCCACAAGTAAACGAAGCTTCTTAGCTGGAGTTTCATTGCCTTTATGGTTCACATATTTCTCCCCTTTGATAATGGCTTTCCTTATTTGATTCCTTTTGTACTCACTAGGATCTGTAAACTTCCTTTTACGAGAAACATCATGATTAACACTTTCCATATTTTCTATCATATTTTTCTAACTCGTATTACTCTGTTGAACTAACCAAAGAATCTGACAACCATAGCCTTAAAACCTGCTCACAATATTCAAGCTGCTAGACAGCTGTTTCCATGTTAACAGCTGTAGCTAAACAAAAGTACAGCCAACATTTTTAGTTAAAAGGGCATGAGTCATAGACCGATACAACTATAGTCCAGTCGTTTGTACAGACGTTTTGACAATTATTAGGAAAAATTAAACATTACTAATTTAGGTCTATGTTATTAAAATATTCGTGGCTATTAGGTAGTGAGAACAAAAGCAAGCATTTTGCACTAGACGTACCAAGTATTTTAAAATATCTAGAAGTCAATCAAGTACTTGAAAACTGAAGTAAGCAAATACCTGTCGCATGTTCAAGGATGTGCTAGGAACTTAGCAAGCACATTGTATTTTTTATTTGGAGCTTTGTAGTTGTGTACGAGGAGCACACTTGATCTGGTCTAGCACTTGCTTAATGTATTTCGTACACCGCCGGTAAGTCGTATTGCAACCATGACAGAGTTCATACCGATTCGTTAAAGAAAGATTTACAATGCCCGATGAGGCATGGGTATAAATATAAAATAGGCAAAGAACTCTCAAGATTCGAAAATAATAATTAGATTTTTCAGCAACTGAGTTTCTCATTGAAAATAGCACTCATGATGGTGTAATAACAAGAAGAAAGCAAATGGAAATGTTCATACGAATTGATGGTGACGGGGATTTCCAATATGGTATAGTATCGTACAGGACATGAGCGTTCCCCGGTCTACAGTCAACAAGACTGTCAGCTATGCTATGGACCGAATCGTTGATCAATCGCATAATTGGATTGTGTTTCCAAAGACTGTTGCACAAATGAACGAAGCGGTGAAGGCTTTCTAATATAGGAGTTTACGTTTGCCAACATTAATCGGTGCTCTGAATTTACTTTGTTTAAATACTAAAGCCAGGACTGTACGTTAACGAGCATATATACAAGAAAGGTTATGCTAATATAAATGTGCAACCTATGTGTGAAACTTCTTGAAAGTTACATGTATTAGTGTCGAGTGGATCTGGAATGTCCATAACACATAAGTTGTTATAAAGATGTCATGTGAGAGAGGTTATGTCATAACATGATAGAACAGCATGTTGATTAGGAATTCATGCTACATAATACCAACCTGTTATTCTGATATTAAATTTTTCAGTCTTTCCAGAACCAAAGAAAAAAACGTTTCAAACTGGGATAAACTTGTAATAGAAAATAAGTTTAAGACAATGGAAGAATAAATATCCGAAACTTAAAAATTGTCTGAAGGGTTGATTTGAGAAACGTAGTTAAAATAATGAAAACTTACATAGAATAGGAAACATCTGAATTAATACAATTAACTTGAATTTCTTTGGTGATTATGAACATTAATTGGACAATGATCACGAAGGACCTGTGTATTATGATAATGCCTGTAAAAGGGAAAAAACGAACCGTTATTTTAAGATTTTAAATGGTTTATAGATTCTAGTGTTCGCAACAGGACGGAAATGCTAGAACTATGCAAGTGCTTAGTTAGAGGAACCGCTAATGCAAGACTGTCTATCTTGAATAGAGATGGAAAATGTCGTTGTTTAGCTGCAACGCGTTGCGACGTTATTCTGCCAACCGATAACAGGTTGCGGCAACGTGTTATTTTAGCAACTGTTATCGGCTGACCGTTGCGCCTCGTCTATCCATTGCGCAACGTTGGTTCAATAACGTTTTCCAGTGGCTGTTACCTATAGAACGTTACTGAAATACCGTTACTAAAACATGGACCACCATTCAGTTAACGGACTTTGTTACTATTATTAAGTGTACAAAATTCGTCATTTAGCTGCTTAGTCTAGTTACTATAATTTATTTTGAGATAATTAAAAGTATCTTTTGGTTCAATTAAGTACAAAATACAGAATCGGGTTTTTATTGTTTGAATGTAAACATTTCACAGCGCATTGTACATTTACACTATAGATAAACATTAAAATATTCAAACTGAAAAATGAAATATTTTAGTGTATTAAATATAATTTACACTAGGGATTACTTTATAAAAGCTATAGACAAAATAATACAAACCAAATAAAACGTTTCTGTAAATATTATTATATTAAATGAACACACCCTAGGCTTTTTTTATAAAAGTAATTTATATACAAGACTAAAAGTTCTTTAAAATACATTTATCTTAAAAAATAACGTGTTTTAATTGCCCAAATTGGTATTTACACGGAAAATTGACAGTAAAATAAAACCGTTAAATACGTGTTAGTTACACTACTAGTATGTAAATGAAGAATACATTAAATGGATACATTACATCTAAAATATAATTATTACGAATGTGAAATACATATTTGATTATAAAATATATTGAAATAATTATAGCCTACAACTTAAGTAAGATTTTGTAAGTGTAAAGTAAAAACGTTGGACAGTGATATTTAGCTATAAAAATGTACTGCTGTGATGTATACATACATATTTAACTGATAACTTATATTAACTACAACAAATAGTAACACAAATGACGTTTATAATTGCAAAATGTATACATAAAAAACTATTTATCACAATATAAACAAAATGGTTAACACTGCTATTTCTAATTAAATCATATAGGAACACTTTATAAATTACAAATATATACATACATAAACATATTGTTCAAATGTACATTACAATTACACTGTCAAATATTGTACTTTAGATTAAATGAAGATACACGAATGTATGGAGATTCAAAGACACAATTAAGCATATTTAGAAAATAAAATGGGCAATATAACCAAACTGTACACTATGGCTTCATATAAGATTAATTGCAAGAAAATGAATTACATAATTTCATATATTTAACTTGCAGAACTTATATATAACTTAAATTTTTTGATTTCTATTTACTGTAGAAGATTTAGATTTCCATTCAAAAACAGCAACTGCTCTGCTCGTTTTGAACTCAGTCTTGATCGGCGTTCTGTCAAAAAATTTCCTGCTTTAGAAAAAAAGTCGTTCACATGGGACGGATGTAGCCATGACGTTAAATTTTAATTTCACCAATTTGCTCATAATAGGGTATACATGTTGATTCTCTTTCCACCAGCCCATAGGATCTTTTTTCCGTCCTAGATAGCTGTCATCTAAGTACCGGTTCAACTCGACAATTGCAGCGGAGGTCTTCGTACCTGAAACCAATTCCTTCATAGCAGTGAACTCCAAAAAGCTTACAACGCGTTAAAGTTAAACAAAAAGTAAATACGTGTAGTTACAAGTAAAAACCCTAATTTAATTTATTGAAAATTCTAAATTTATGAATAAAATTTTAAAGCGGTTACCTGTAGGTTTCTCCTTGGCAATTATGTTGTCAACGTCCTCCCAGACGGAAAATTTTGCGGAATCTACGTTGCCATCTTTGTTTTGAGTGTTACCAATTTCTTCATCATCTGCTGTGCAAGGTTTGCCATGTGTCTCTGTCCAGATTGCAGCTAAAAGTTCTGTACATGTTTTTTTGATCAATTGCTTTGCAGTTTCGTCTTTGAAGACAGCAAGTTTGAATCTGGGATCTAAAAGAGTAGCAAGTGCTATTGTTTTGCTGTGTTCAACATTTTCCATGCGTTTCTCGAGACCATGCAGCAGTTCATTAATAATATTTTGAATAACTGGTTTGAATGGCTCCTTTTGCATTTTTTTACACACGGACATCAGGCCTCTTGTTAGGGGTATCACTTGGCTACCTGTCACGTAGCGTTCCCCACTAATCTGTGAAGTGACCTCCTCAAAAGGACGTAAGATTGTGCTTAGCTCTTTGCATAATCCCCACTCTTCCTCTGACAAAACAGGTAAATTTTTATTTATTAAAGCGATAGTAGTTTTTACCGCGTCCTGCAGCTCTACAAATCTGGAAACCATATAAAATGTAGAGTTCCATCTCGTTGAAACCTCTTGAATAAGTTTTTTTGGCTCAAGGCCCATATTTTTCTGGGATATCAACAGTTTTTCAGTTGCATTTGTGCTCCTTTTAAAAAAAGTCACTATCAATTTTATTTTGTCAATTAACATTTTTACCAGCTTTAACGCATCCTGAAGAATCAAGTTTAAGGTATGGGCAAAACAACCAAAGTGCTTCAATTTCAAGTCCTTTTGTACCGCCCCTTTGATGTTACTGGCATTGTCTGATACTACGACTAAAATCTTATCAAATAAATGAAATTTGTCAACAATAGTTTTGATCTCTTTTGCTAGATTAGCACTTGTGTGAGAATCAGACATTTTAGAACATTCCAACAATATCGACTTTATTTCATAATTTTCTGAAATGTAATGGACAGTTACACCCAAATAACTTTCAACATTTGTAGAAGTCCAGGTATCAGTGGTTAGACATACACTTTGTACTGAGTTTAACTCATTCCGAACAAAATTCAAGCATCTCTCATGTTCAGCTGGAATCATACTATTGGAAATTGTTTTTCTACTTGGCAATTTATATGCGGGATTCAAAGCCGACACAAAGTTAACAAAACCTCTGTCTTCGACAATTGAAAATGGCTGAAAGTCAGTAATAAACAACTGTAAGAGAAGTTTATCGAGTTTTTTACGTTGAGTCTCACTCAGCTTTTTAGATTGGGGTAAAAATGATCTAATACTTGACTGGTTACCGTCACTAGAAGATGAAAAATATGCACTTAGTGGATTTGAATTGGTTAGCGCTTCTGAACTTGGTTGTTCGGGTTCATTACGTAAAATTGATGTAGAGCCTATTGTAGAGTTTTTAGTAGAAATTAAAGCTGTCGTAGGGCTTGGCAAGTTAGTTGAAGTTTTATCTTTTTTTGGTAAATTTACAGTAGGATGGCGCTTTTCAATGTGGTGTCTAAGATTAGTTATAGTTGACTTATAATTTAATACTTGCCCACATAAATCGCACTTAGCAGTTTTTATGTCAGCGTCAACCACAGTATAGTATGTCCACAAGTAACTGGTTTTTTGCTTCTTGTTACCACTCATTTTTAATATAAATTAATTACAATGTAGATATTTATAAATAATAAAAACAGTAAACACAAATTAAACGTGTTATTTCACATAACTTAATCACTCTACAATTATTTGTCAAGAATTATTTTAAAGAAAACATTAAGAAATATAGTTATTTTAAATAAAAATTTAAACCACATATAGTTTAATAAGGCAGAGATTACACTGTATGTTGCTCTTGAACAAATTAAAACAATTGTACTGCGGGTGTGGGAATGGGATCATAATAGAATAAACAAAGTGAATAATCAGGTCAGGTTTTCATGTCCGAACAGGCACCATCCCCTCCCCCAAGCCGCAATGTCGCGTCTCCAGTATTTTGATTATTTTACTTTACTATATTATCGTTACGGGTGGTGTTGTAATAACAGATCAAGCTGCTGTTGTCATTGTCAAGCCGTAGATAGATTCCCGGCAATGAAATAATTGTCATCCTACAACTCTGTTGTTTGTCATAACACCGTTGCTCAAATAACAGGTGAAGAGTTTCCAGTCTGCCGCTATTGACTGTTACCAGCACAGGCTTACCGTTGCCGGCAACGAAACGAATGAATTCATTGTTCGTTGTCATCCTGTTATAACAGGGAGTTTCTGATAACACGTTGCGGGGATAACTGTTGCCGCGCGGCAACACTGTTATTTATCCTGTTATGTTAAATAACGCCCATCTCTAATCTTGAAAGTATCTGGATTTTAATGTTTTTTAAGACTTTGTTCATTGACATCGACTTGAGGCAAAGTCTCAAAATGCCTAGCTATATCAAAAGCTTGTTTTTATTCACCCAACCCAATTGCAATAACGGATCTGTGTATTTTTTTGTATGCATTGCTGGTTAATCTAAAATCTATTAAATCAACTGTCAAGCATCAGGTGATGATGATGTATCACAGCATGGGACTGACGATACAGACGGAAAAATAATTTTTGTATCTTTATAAAAATGATTAGTTTTATTTAGTTCTTTAAATGTTATCATTAATGACTTATTAAATTGATTCACTTCGCATCGTCTATTCATTCTGTTGTGGCTACAATAGCATACATAATTTTGTATTGTGAGGACCGATGTTTGCTATTCTGCTTGGATGTTCTCGTAATTATAGTTTTTAATGTAATTTCTTTAGCACTTATTTTTGTTTGTTGTAGGTTATAATGAGTTCGACATTTTTGTATTTTGCTTATGGCAGCAATTTGCTGATGAAGAGAATCCACATCAATAACCCATCTGCTTCAAGGATTGGCATTGGAAAATTAAAGGTTAGGTCAAAGGAATATTGTTACATTCTTGTAGACTAAGCACAAGTGAACCATTTGATAGCATAATATTTACATTACAACCTGGCTCTGGAGGTTAACCCATTTCCTGTGATCATTTTTTTTTATTTTAAAGTTGAGTTCCTATGCCTAGTAGTAAATATACAGCCTAATCCCTTTGAAAAGGATTACCACAACCCCCATTTAGTTGTTTTTGTTGTATTATTATTTTGGTAAAATATTTTAAAAGTCACAAAAAATTGTTCTTCCCCACAATTTACTTTGATGAGGTTAGAAACTGTGCCATGATAAGGAATGTGGGAGTTTTTTTTTTGTATGAGGATGATAAGGAAAATCATCCATCTTTTTAGTTTGTCATTGATATTTTGGTAATTCTAAGCAATATATGGGTCATCCTCGATTTTTCTCATATTACAATATAATGTTCCAATAGTCAATTAGAAAAGGAAATGACTAGAATTTCTTGCCGGAAAGCAGTTATAGGGAGCAGGCAACCGCCAGACGGTCATGTGTTTAAAATTGTTTTACATACATTACCTGCATTATATTGTAATATGTAATAACAATTTATCAGTAATTTTTAATAAAAAAAGGATCACGCACGATGCCTGGCCGCTGCGCAGCGCTTCGCGCTGCTGGCTCTTTAAAAAAAAAATTAACTCAAGTAGTTCCAAATTTGAAGCCCAGATCACGTCAGTGCCCCTGATCACTAATAGGTAATTCTAAGCAATATATGACCATCTGGCGGTTGCCTGCTCCCTATAACTGCTTTCCGGCAAGAAATTCTAGACATTTCCTTTTCTAATTGACTATTGGAACATTATATTGTAATATGAGAAAAATCGAGGTTGACCCATATATTGCTTAGAATTACCGATATTTTACTCTTATTGTACAATGAGTGAGATGGCCGATGTCCTCGGCTTCAGTATAATAAGCAACCGACACTCGAATATTCATGATTATCAAATAATCAATATTCATGAGTAATGAATCCTCGATATAGGGCATAACTACTTAAATGAAATTGCGTTATAGATTCGTTTAATTCAATTACATACAGAACATAATTGTTTCAATGATGTTCAGCCAATATACATGGTTTGACATTCACCATCATAGAACTCATTCCTCTCCAGTTTGAAATGAAATTTCAAGTAAAATTTAATGTTTCCAAAAAGTGAAATCGTTCTAAAAATATCTTACCTAATGATATATATTCAATTTTTTATAAAGTTTTGGTTTTGTAGCAGTGTTCAAATAATTAAAGTTCTAGTGAGCTAAGAAGGTTACTAAAAAACAAGAGTGCTTGGAAATCGAATCTTGTCAACGACTTTTAAAATTGACCTCCCATTCTATTGTAATTTCTTTTTATTCTATGATATAAATGTCACATGTTAAAGTCTCATTTGATTTAGAAAATGATGTATTCTGCTATTTTCTTGTTCCCATCGTGGTTATCCACAAAACAAATGTTAATGCTCAGCTTAATCCTATTATTGACATACACCATCATGGAACTTAGCCTAAAGAGAAATGAAACTACCTGTAAACTTTAAAATCTATATATCAGTTTCATTTACAAGATATCATGTTGGCAGACAGACATGACATTTTTCCACCCCTTCTGGTGATAAGATTCGCTTATGCTTTTCAATAACTTAACCAGAAAACCCGCATTTAGCAGAACAGACTCGCCTCTGCGTTATGTGTCGTGCTATTTCCTACACTTGTGTGGTATACACACAAATTTTCCACTGTAAATTGCTGGCTATTTTGTTATGGGAAGTACAAATAGCACATATATCAATTATGTTTACTTTATTAAGAGGATATGCTGTAGATAAATGTGGCAACATTGAGGTGCTTATAAATGTAAAATTTAATAGTTTTTAGGATATGGACAAACCAGTAGGCTATTATCAATTTACATGTAAAATTACGTTTGCTTGCTATAGGCCCTGCACAAATATAGGAATTATAAAACAGTTAGTACTTGTGTAAAAATAAACATTCTTTACCCGTTTTGTTGAGAAATTACTTGCTGAAGAAGAAAATAATGTTTTTTTATTGGGTAAAACATTACACCATTTTAATGATTTATAGGGGACTGCAGTATAGTAAGCTGCCACCACCACAATGGAATCAAATTACCAATTACAAATTATATCCAATCTATCGAGTACAAAAACATATAATTATAGGTATTTATAATTAGTTATTACCACCTATTTTGAATGTATAAAATAACAATATTTACCAAAATAATTTAAAACAAAATAAAATCATTTGTAGCGTATTTAAGTAATGACCGCAACTAAAATGGCGATGCATATGTGTCATAAGCTGTTGGATATATTTATACAGTCATAAAACATATGTTAGAATGAGCTCAGATGTTCTGTTACACAAGATTGATTTGAAATAGCGTTCAGTCGTGTGTTTTGTTCAATTCAGAACTTCAAATAAATGAAGTAAAATGTTTTCGTTTCCTAATAAAGTTTTAGAATAACAGTAAGGGCAATGTGAGTAAAGTGTGTGAGCATTGCGGACTGTCTGTTGCTGCATCACCATTGCAACGTGTGACAAGCACTGAGATTTTTCGCCACCCATAATGTGTCAATGTTACCTGTAGTCTTCGAGCAGTCCATTATAGCAATGAATCAACTTCATATTGGTCATAGCTGATGTCTGCATCATTTTTTGATACGTAAAATAACAATAAAAATAATAGTCTGGAGCGAAGTTTGGCCCAAAAAAACTATATTTTTGTTCAGTTTGACCTTCTGAGAATGATTCATACTGACATGAATACCTTCGCCTATCAATGTGAGGTGGCAAAACAACTTTATAGAGCAAACAAATATTCAAACTTCACCTAAGCATATTGTAACTTCCTAATTATCTTGCAACACAAGTCGTACAACACTTAATTAGCAAATTTTAAATTAATACAAAACAAACTTAAATATAACTTTGTACAAGTTGTAATAAATAATAGTTTCAAATAATTACATTTCACGACTATGCTGTGAGGAGTAGTAGCATCATTGTTTTTGTGCATCAGTTCTGTGTGATTGCTACAATGCTCTCTATGATTTTGGTGACGAGCTTGAGTTGATGAGCAAGAACTTTGGAATTAAGTGTATAGACCAATATCTGTGTACACATACAAGACCACGTCCGAGGAGGTATCGATTTCCGTATAGAGCTGCCTTTCATCATGGCTCACTTTTTTTGGAAGCTATTTCTGCGACTCTTATTATTATTGTACAATAAATCCAGCCAGCTCAGAGGTCCAAGGCAGCCTAACATTGATAGATAATCTGTTCCCTAAGGTGGAGGGTGTGGTTTACAACGATCATAATCTACCTCGGGAGTCATAATCATAAGCGGGTTTCAAGAAACTAGCGAAATAGGGCAGATACAGTTTTTGCTGAAATAGCTACCTTTTGTGTAATTTTAATTTTAATTTTGCTATCCTTCCGGAGTAATCAGTAAAATTTCTTTTATCTCACCTTTTAAATTTTGGGAGTTTTTTTTTGTTAGTGTACAATATCTTGGTCAGTTTTCTAGCTTGAATAGTCACTCAAATCCCTTACAACTTCTCGATCTACAAGTTATCCAGTGCTTACGAGACAGTTTGAACATTTTGTGGCAAGTGCTTCATGACATATGATCCCTTATTGCTAAGATGTCACCAATAGTGTATTATCATAGTGGATAATATCACACACTCGGCATACATAGCAGTGGCACCAACAAAGTCACTAGATACCATTACATTGCCATACAAAACTAGGATTTCTACAACAGCATCATCGAGATAACTAAAAAGTTCAAAAAAACCTCCGCTATATATCACTATAGTTATGTCAGTAAAAACATTTAGATATTTGAAACACTACAAACTTATAGGGTGCTATTTTTCCAGCATTACAGGCTAGACTTCAACTACAAGTCCAAGAGATGGGGAGGTGCAGCTGCTACTATAGTGCCTGACAGTGGCAGCTGTGTGTGGGGAGCAATGTGGGAGATTCACAACAATAATATGTCTTCATTAGATAGGTAAGTGTATTTTGTGTATTTTGTGTAATTGTGTTCATTTCAGAATAGATTGTACCACACACCTATAGTCAGTCAGTTAGTGATCTAAATGTCCCTCCTGGCACAAGACCATGAGAAGTATATATTAGTCCAAGAGGTAGTAACCCATGTTTCATGGAGTGTTTGATGCACCTTAAAATTTTGCTCAATAGTATCTATTGGATAGGTAAACAGGTAAACGTGTTGGCTTCACCTGCCTGAGGAGAACAGGTACTGCACCTAGGAAAAAGGCTGTAAAAAGATTTAGCCCAAAAAAGTATTCATAAGCCAACAAACAGAAATCAAAACATAAAGTAATTAATTAAAAGACAAAATTAATGAAGCAGACACTTTTGATGGTGTTATCATTTAATGAAAACATCTCTACTTGTTTTATTAAAAATGCAAAATGAATTTTAAGTATTACAAACTAGCTGTTTCCCGCGGCTTTACATGCTTTTCATAAGCTTTGCCCGTGCATGTGGACTTCTGGTTCAAATGAATTAAATTCCCAACGATGATTGCCTTTTAGAGTTTGCCTTGTTGCTACGATCAAGAAATTTTTGTGTTATGTTTATAGCCATTGTACATGTACATGAACTTTATTATAAAGTGGTCTAACACTCAAGCTCTAAGTTCAACCAGAAATGTATCTTAAAGACAAATAAACATCATAACTTAGCGCCTTAATACAGTGTTTGGCTATTTAATATACGTAACTGTCTTGTAATTGCAGTTGATAGTGTGCAGGCATTTTGAAAACTTTTATCTTTTGCAGTGCGCCTGGTGATGAATTACATCAATGGGCATAGCATATAAACCTTCTCTGTGGAAAAATAAATATACATACAAATTTTTATAACGATCTGTCAAATAGTTTACGATTCTATAAAGGACATACAGGCAAACATTATATATAGATGATTTACACTAATGTTTTTACCACATCTTAATATTATATAATATTAAATATTTACTAAAAACCAGACTTGTTTTGGAGGTTTAATAATTGGAAAACAGAAAAAAAAATGTTGCTCTTACTAGAAAGAGATATGCAGCACCTAGTCGTGACTGAGAGCACCGGTCACTGGCGTATCTGCGCTTTCATTGGCTGTTGTTGGTGACTTGATCTTGTACAGCTGTGCTGGATACATTTTTAGTTAACCATTCATACATTGTTGAGACCACATGTGTTTGTTTTTGAGTGCTTAAATTTATCAAATTTTTGTTAATATTAAACTATATTTATAAATTAGATATCTGTCAATAGACAGTACATTTAAAAATAAAATACTCTTATCAAAATGGAAGAATAATTTTAGGAACATAAGTCTGAGTCATGGATTTTATGCAAACAGAAAGAGGTCAGGAAGGTTATTATATTCTCTGATAAAACTTTAAATAACTGTCGAGTAGCATTGAAAATCCACCAAGAATTGAATTTGAAACATAATGATGTGATTTTACTATCGCTAGTTTCTACTAAGGAGGGTTATCATCTGAAATGTTACACCAATTTCTCAAGAACAATGCAAGAAAAATTTGTCAACAATGTATCCAGAGACTTCTTCTCCATCAGGTATTGTACAAAACTTAATTATTGTAAACTTTATATACAGCCATTTTATATACAGTTTAAATTCCAATGTTAAAATAGTTCCATACTGAAACATTAGTGCTTTTTTGTAATTCTAACAAAATTTTTCAAGTAAGTGAAATCAATCATTTTGATGTAACATAAGGCAGCTGCACCCATATCTCTTTTTAATCTTTAAGCATGAAGTTTTTTTATCAATAGAATCAAGACCATGGATTCCATGGATCAAGACATATTAGTATGTACTAAAATTTTTGCACCAACCTCACTTTCAATACCGTACTCAAACCTTTTAGATTTCATTTTAATTTATGTCAATTTTGTCATAATAATCATAAAAATCTTATAAAGTTTTTATTTCTGTAGGCATTTCTCCATCAAGCAAGAAAGTTGTTGGAAGTGAGCAAACAGGGTTCCGCTTGAAGAGGATGTTGGTTTCAACAGTGAAGATTGCCAGTCTGCTGAAACTATTGAGTCAGTCTGAAAGTTAAGGTCAGAATTCTCAACATACAACAGTGCATCCTGATGCAATGTCTAAAAACACAGATTTTTGTAATTTTTTGCTCCAAAGTTCGCAAAACTTTAAAGGTCGGCATGAACAATTATATTACATTCAAAAAGATGCTCTTCTCAAAACTCTTGAACCATACATAGAATCTCTAGAAGAAAAGGTTATATGTAAACCATTATAAAGCTTAATAAATTTTAAAACTCACAGTAAATGTCGAGTTGAATATGTTAATTCTCCACATCAATTTCAAGATACACCAAAAAAGTTTGCGCTTTCGTTGATGAAAATATTGTTGGAAACAGGAAATGCTTTTTTCTTTTCGTGTAAATATTGATACGTTAAAGAAGTTAAGTGCTGACAATGGAGACAAATTTGATGGTGACTTAGGTCAGAGTTTCTTCAAGAAGTTTGTAAATAAAATACAGTGATTTACTGAAAGTAACAATAATGCACCACAAAAAAATAAAGGGCCTAAGGGTCGTGGGATTGACGAGTATTTATTTTCTTTATTAGAGAAAAGAGACATTGTTAAAAATGTCGCCAACATTTTGTTACTAAAAATATTAAACATTGAAAAGAAGCCATTACCAGAAAATCCATCGGACGTACTAAAAGATTGATTTTAATCGATTTGTTGATACTTCTGGTAAAGATGCTCTACATGATACTGTTGGTATTATTTACCAAGATGTCTGTAGTATCTTGGATGAAAATTTTGCAGTATTCGAAGTAGAACTATTGTTAGATGTTGATGAAGCTTCTGTGAACCCTGGGCTAAGTGAGATTTGGGTCAACTTAAAAATTTATCGGTGGCTTCTTTAAGTTAATGAACCCATTTTATAGAGAGCTTGATGAAAAGCAATTATTCAATATTTCAACTGAAAGAGCTGCTTCAGGTTATGGAGCTGGTAATAAAAGATGAATAATAATAAATATTACACAGTTACATACACAGAATAAGGATCTACAATAGTCACAAGCTTACCCCGGATTTCATGCCATTACCTTCATTTTTTTGTAAGGGAAAAAAATGGTGTTTCAATTTATTAAAAACAATGTGGATTACCAAAGTGCACTAACCGACCTTGCCAAGCCCGAACTGCAGTATAAAACGTTTGCGATACTTGAAAAGTCTGTCTGCGAATTACACGGCTACAAAAATATTGCCAATGTTAATAACGCTTGCTTCCAGAAGTTATGTTCCACCTACAAATCCAACAGGTGTATTTTCTGTGTACAAAATCTGCTCAAATATGATGCTCCAAATTTACCATCACGTAAGGCAGAACTACACCAACATCTGTTCCAGACGCAATATGTAACAAGTATTTGGAAAAAGGCTCAACTGAGTACTCCAACATATTTGTTGCCTGAAAGACACAATCGGACTATAAAAGATGATAAATATGACTTTAATGGTTTGAGGGTAATTGTATGCCACAAACTATTTCAGAAGCAACTAGTCAAACTCCCAGAAACAATGCTGATAACAAAGGTGGTGGGTATTTTTCAATTACTCTACTTTGATTTTTCACATGCTTTGTCACATAATAGTGTAAATTATGTTTGATTTGTTCAGATGATAAAGGAATTTATTACGATCAAAAAGTGTTTTCAGTTGACGAGTCTACAGTTGAAGAATCGGAAGATAGTGGTGAAGAGGTGAAAATTAATTATACACTTCAATACTTAATCAAGTTTACGTGGATAACATATTTTTTATAATTATAATGCATTAATAACATTTGTCATCAATACCAATCATATAATTTTTAATGATAATCCAAATCAGTTATTTTTTTCTTTGATCTGTTAAACTGTAAATTCCATCTATTCTTTCAATTTTACTCCAATACATATATTGAAATTTTCAACCAGTACAGTTGTACAGGATCACGTAACCGACAACAGTCAATGAGAAAGACCTAGCTACACCAGTGACCTCTATTAAAAGCAGCATTTATTGTTGTGATTTTCAATAATTTAACTAAAAAAGTGCCTGGCTTTTTGTAAATATTTTATATTGTATAAAATTAGAAATCGTAAAAATGTCAGTGTAAATCATTTTGTAACATTTTAAATAATTCATTTTGTATTTTTAATTAAATATGAAGGTATTCTTACTGAAATGTTAACCAGCTCAAAAGTGTCTGCTAAGTTTATTTTTTTCTTTTTAAGTACTTTAAATTTTGATTTCTGTTTGTTGGCTTCTGAACCAAACACTTTTTTTGGGTTAAATCTTTTTACACCTTTTTTCCTATGCGCAGTATCTGTTGTCCCAGCTAGGTCAAACCAACTACCTGTTTACCCATCCAATAGATACTATTAGATCAAAGATTTAAGGTGCATCAAACAATTGATAAAACATGCGTTACTAACTCTCAAGACTATATAGTTATCACCTCTAAACCATACCCCATATTGAATAACAATAACATTTTAAGCGTTGTTAATACTCAAGTATTGAAGTATATTTAATTATATTTTACATCTGAGATGAAATTGCACCTTTTGGATTGTTTTGAATTAGTGTCCACAAGTATCTACATATTATTACAATAAACATTACAAATCTGCAAGAAAAATCTTAAAATGATAAAATATTAAATTATTTTTACCACCTGCACTGCTAGGGACAATTAAATAAAATTAATTTTGCTTGCTAATCATATAATAAATGTTTAAAGTACCTCAGTGTTTATAATTTTTCAGAGCTTTGCTCAAATGTGTTGTAGTACATCAAAGATACACACGACTTACCTGGTGGATACTACTGTACTATCCTGAATAAGATTATCATTGAACTTTTTAGTGAACCCTGTCAGAAACCAGATATACCTGAACTCTTTCCTGATGTATCTTCAAATATGCATTATCTGAAACCTCTCTAGTATCTTACAATATTATTTTAATGATATCTTTAATGTTTTTTTATTAATTATTGTTAGATATATTTTACTTTTGAGTACTGGGACCAGGGGTGCCCAGAAGGGGGGGGCATGGCGCAATTTGCGCCATCAAAATTTTTTGGGGGGGGCATGATTTTTTTTTATGTTAACATTTTAAACCATGACGATAACAGAGAAATGAGAATTATACTCAACAGTTAAGTTTAAAAAGTACTGATTAATCATTTAACCATATCATCAAGATTCAAGATCGAAATTGCCATAGCTAAATATTATTCCGCCGTTTAAAACTAACTCCAGGATCTCCGTGTAAATCCTTAAGAGAAATATTTTATTTGTTTAGGGCGATTAGGTTGGCAGTGGCTCAACTGGCAAACACTGTCTTGTCTGCCGTCTGCTGTCTGTCACAGTCACATCACAGCCGTTAGTGATGTACTGATGTGAATGTGAGTCGTGAGTTTTGAGTTTGAGTACCTATTGCAACAGAACAAAACTGTCTCGTTTGAAGAAGCTCGGATACGGACGTTAATGAAGGTTGAATGTGCGTGTTTTGTTATGCGTATGGTATGTCTTATGTTATGTTGTAGATTGTGTTCATAACTAAAACTAAAGATGCCTAAGAGAGCAAAAACGTTGTACAAATTTAAATGCCTAGAAGTGATGTGCAACACGATCCATCGCAAAGACAAATGGTTGGATCACTTTAAGAAGAAACATAGTTACAAGTTTAAGAACAATTTAAAAATCAATTATAAAGTAGTTGAAATAAAAGTCGACAACGGCCCATGGCAAAATACGTTCCAGACCCAAGCCCAAGCCAAATCTACATCCCTGGATGACATCCCTCATACTTTGACGAGTAGGCCTACCCAAGACCAAGATGAAGATGTTTTTGAGCCAACATCAGAAAGTTTCCAAGATAAATCTACCAGCGAGATCGAGACTGATGCAATTACTCTACCACTACTAGAAGTCACAGACTCTGAACTAGAAACACAAAGATAGGCCTAACTTTGTAATAACTAACTAATGTAAACCTAAGGGGCAAAAACGGTTTTTACTTAGTCAAAATTTTAATATGTCTAGGCCTAGGCGCAGGGCGCAGGCTGTTATATTGTTTTATAGAGGCAAACACGATTAACACGAATACTAAGCCTTTATGTATTCAAACCTACCTAAAAACATAATATCTTGTAAAATGTATGGTATAGCCTAACTTACCCAAGCTTGTATTCTGAGGAGTCAAACCAAAGTCTGATTTGGTTCTGCCGTATTCACTGTTATAGGTATTTTGGTTACTGTTCAGCACTCTGTGGAGTTAGGTTAGGTTATAACATAGGCCTAATAATTATGTACCCAAATAGTTTGACCCAAATACTGAATACAAATATAACCGTGTACAACATTCTTGACGTTCTTCACTGTCTGAATATTGTTGTAGTTCGCCAAAGTCCTGTTAGAGTTCAGAAGCTTCTTGGTTGTTTATCTATCGACGGGTAGAGCATAGAATTGGCGTGCATAGAAGGGTTATAATTTTCTTCAGGCATATGTTGGAAGTTATAGGCAATAGGCCTACCATTTTTTGAGAATTTTAAAAACCTATTAGCTTAGGGCTTAATAACTTCTCACAGACTAAACAAATTTTGTATATATTTGTAGATCAAACCAAGAACTGGAAGAACAGGAACCTGACAATTTTGGAACAAGTGATGTAGATGAACCAGACTCGGATATTTCATCTAATGAAGATCACAGTGATCCAGCTTCATATGCTAACCTCAAGCTCTCTCCTGAAAGACATAAATGTGGCTCTAAAGTTGGAAAATCAAGACTTATCATCAATAGAATTTCCTTCAACGGGTGGAAGAAAATTTAATCCCTCTGTGGAAAAATTGTATATTGCCCAATAACAGTGTGAAACCTAGGAAGTGGCTAGTGTACAGTAAAAAAAAAGGACGCTGTATTTTGTTTGCCTTGCACACTATTTGCACTTCCAACTGAAACGGTCTGTATGGGGAACAACCGGCTACAGAGGGTGGACAGAGCATAGAGGAGGAAAGAGATATTTTACTCCACGAGACTTCCAAAAATCATATATCTGCAGAGGTTGCCAGAATTCAATGGATCTCACAAAAGAGAATAGATTCTAGCCTTGCTCAACAATGTAACAGAGCAGTTGACCAAAACCGAGAAGTCTTGTCAGTTGTCATTGATTGTTGTAGTTACTTGAGTGAGGAAATGATTGCCTTTCGCAAAAACGATGTTTTAGAAGGAAAGCTGTTAGGGTTATTTAGACTTATAGGAAAATATAGCCCAGAATGCGAGAGTTTTACCTTGAAAAAATTGATAGAGCAAGGGCTGAGAATGTAAGACTGGGATCTAATTTCTTGAGTTACAGGAATATTTTTGATCTTATCAATACAATGAGTGACGTGGTAGTTAATAAAATTGTAACAAGTGTGAATTTAACCAACATTTATTCGATTATACTAGACTCTACCCAGGATGTGAGTAAAAAAGAATGTACCACTATCATTAGTTCGCTACATTGAGCACATGGATGATACACATCAAACTACAATATCAAACGTAAAACCAAAAGAGCGCTTGGTCAAGGTTTTTACAAGTGGGGATACATCCGGGGAAAATGTTGTTTTAGAGAGCTAAAGAAATGCTTAACAGCCCTAAACCTTGATCCCAAAGGTATAGTGGGCCAGAGTATGGACGGTGCAGGGAACATGAGAGGGCAGTTCAAAGGTCTCAAATCACTAGTCACAAAAGAAAACCCTAAAGCTTTTTATGTATGGTGCTGCTCTCACAGGTTCGCCCTTGTTGTAGAGCAGTCCCTTGATATATGCTGTCAAATGAGGAATTTGTTTTCATTCTTGGAAGATTTGTATGTTTTCATGTCAGGCCACAGGAGACACCACCTTTTTGCTCGAAAATCTAGAAAAGGGGTAAAAAAAAGAAGCAAGAGACGCTTAAAAAGAGTACAGACTACTCGTTAGTCGAGTAAAACTGACGCCCTTCAAAACCACATTGTGAGTTGTTTTGAAACAATAAGAGATACATATGCAAGATTTGTCGGACTGACAAGAATTCTGACAACAACACCAAAGCCAAAGCAATAGGCCTCCTAAAGCAAATGACAGATTTTGAAAATATAAGCACAATATACATAGCATCTTCTTTGTTCAAAATATTGTCTCCCATAACAATTTGTTTTTCAGTCACCTACCATTGATTACAGTATAGTCCCAAAAGTTATTAAAGAAACACAGGAAAAACTGGCGTTCATGCGCCAAGATTCGGCGTGGGAAAAGATTGAAAGTGGCATTACTTCCTTTGCTGAAGAACACAAACATTTCTTTACCCACCAGACAACGAATCAGAAAAAGGAAAAGATTCATGGACGAGTTGGCAATTGAGGAATGCATAGAAGACCCTATTAAGAAAGTAAAGGTTGATATTTATTTCAACGTTCTAGACTCTCTCTACAACCAGCTAAATGACAGATTTCCAGAAAGTTCTCTGGCTATGGTGTCGCAGATGGGAGATATTTTTTCTCATGATGGAATTTTGAAGATGGTAGATGATAAGAAAAAAGGCCTAAAATGTAATCCCTCTTCAATTGAGAATCTTTTGTGAATACTACAATCTAGACAAGGAATTAATTGTAGATGAACTAGACATCTTCATTGATGTTTACAAAGCTACTCACTTGGACATAGATATTTCTGATGTCATGTCTGAGAAGAAGAAATCAGAGAGAACCAGTACTGCTAACCCCGAGGATAGTTTAAGTTCTGACCATGATGAAGATGAAGAACAGGGAGGACGTTACAGTGACTGACAAGTTCAAGAAAAAGAAAAATTGTTGACGACTGGGTGAAAAGAGGATTTATTAGACCATACAGGTGCCTATTCAATCTATCAGGATTCCCTCATCTCAGTATACTTTATAGGATACTGTTGTCTCTGCCAGTCACAAGTTGTTCTGCTGAGAGAAACTATGAGTCGGTTGAAGATAGTTAAGAATCGTCTAAGAAGCACCATGGGGGATAGTTGGCTTTCAAGCTTGCTCATTCTTTCTTGCGAGAAAGAAATTCTAAAACAGATCTCAAATGAAGAATCATCAAACAGGTTTGCACTTTCAAGTGTGCAAAGAAAAAAACTTCTTTTGTCAAAAATTTAAGAAAAGTATCAAATGAAGCCAATTTCAAACCTTTCAAATTTTCACCCTATTTACCCACACAGTAATCAAGTAACTATTGTAATGTTTTATTACTTTTTTCTTTTGACGTGACAACGTCTTAAATTAGGTTGCGGCTCGGAGTCACTCATGAAAAAGTGTAACGCCCGGTAACATTACGATGCCCGTCCAGTGGGTCCGCCGCACGGGATAAAGCAGATAACTGTGGGTCCGCCGCACGGGATAAAAGCAGATAACTATGTTTATTCGTGAAAATGTGGAGTGCTTAGATTCATCATTTACAACAACTACAACAATAAAGGTAAATAATTGTACACTGATATTTCATTATCGTAAACTATGATTGATTGATTAATTGTTAGATTGACACAAAAGTTGAGAAACTGAGTTTATAGGTTATGTCATACTATTGACAAATGTTGATAGTGTTAAGTAAATTATTAGTTTAAATCACTCTGCAATCAATCGTAATTCAGTCGATTGAGAAGAAACAGCGCGTATTGCTAGTCAAACATTTAAAATAACAAATTATAACCTCTAACCTGTCATAACAGTGCGACCAAACACGAACGAACTTAAAACCGACCAATCACCACGCGCGGAGTTAGAATTTAACTGTGTTTAGCAAGAATTTCAAATTCCAATTTTAGTAAATGTTTTATTCAACTTTACCATTTACAAATAAAAAATTTTAATTAATTTCAAATTTATGTACAATGTTTTAGTAAACAAAATATATTTCTATAGTTAAAAATTGTGCAATTTCTTATTTTCATTCAATCCCTTGTTCCTATTGTGCAATTTAATAATATTCATATCAATAAATATTCTACCGAGAAAAAAGACATTGTCACGTAAAATCTTCGCCCGTAAAACCGACTTTACAGGCAACCATAATTTTTTTTTGTAAAAAGTTGTTATTGTTATTGGTATTAGTAGATAGAATTTACAAAATGTACTTGTTCAGATGATACTTTTATTCCAAAAATCAAACCATTTAATGATACATTTTGTTTAGATTTTTGTTATTTACTCTTGTAATGTAAAAGTAAATACAACCTACAACACAACATCAGTAACAACCTGTTCCAATTTATAATAATTTAGAATACCTAAACTTGCCAACATTATATATTAATTTACAGCTATGTTTATTCCATTCACTTGTGAAAACTCTGGTTATTGTTAAACATGATGCCTCCACCATAATAGAAACAAAATTAAATTAATACATTTATTAAACTTTTTAATACATGCCGTTTTATGAAATAAAATTTACAACAATATTTGGATTATAATATGTTGTACTATTTGGATTGTATTGTATGATCAGCTGTAAATTGTATCTCATTGTTTTCATGACAGCAACATACTAGACTAGTGACTATAACCCTGGATTGGTAAGGCGTCGTCTTGATGACGACGCAAAACAGCAGTTTGTGTGTACTGCGGAAACGGTTTTGTTTGTTTTACGTGTCCGTTAGTGCCAACTCAGTTGACCTTGATCCGGGTGCGTGAGTGGAGGGGGATAGGCGCTAGCCCTGTTGTATCTGTGCGTAAAGTGGTCTAGTAGTCACTCCGACGAACCCTTACCGTGTAAGTAAGTTTTAAGTTTATATTGCGTAGTTCTGTGGACGAATCCTTACTTGTTTCATAGAACGTTTGTTTGACGAAGCAATACTTCTTGTGTGTTAGTTACGTCGTCACAGTGACGAAAACGGTACATTGTTCTGTTTTAAATTATATGTTTACTGACCTGTGTTAGTGTTCTTTTGTGCGGTTGGTTTTTTTATTATTTCCTATCCAAAGTAAAATATAATTTTTTGACAGGTTTCAAAATGAATTCTGATGAACTAAAAAGGCTACAGTGTATTGAACGTTACCTAATGAGAACACTGACTCAGAAAGTGATGTTTCTGCCGATTGTGATGATAGACCATATTTTTCGGGTTTAGACAATTGTAGTGATGATACAGATGCCGACCCTGATTACGAACCAGGTAGCGGGCTTAGTGATGATGAAGACTTAGTATGTATAGTAGAGGACTCAAAAAAGAATGAAGATGATGCTGTTAAAACAACGATTGAATTTGTAATCAGAAAATATTGTTATGCATCATCAGATCTTAAAGCTGAAAATTGTACTGCTGGAACTAGACCTCTAGCTGTAAACCAAGCTCCATTACCATTCTCTCCTTCTGTTCAGACTATTGAGGCTCCACTCCCTGGTGCTGAAACAGGTGAAGACATGGAGTTGGATGAAGAAAACTCGGTTTCCGCAACTATTGAATGTGTAATTGAAACTTACTCTCGGGAATCACCACTTCCTACTGAAGCACCACTGGCCCCTACTAAAGCAACACTACCCCCTACTGAAGCACCACTGGCCCCTACTAAAGCAACACCACCCCCTACTGAAGCACCCATCGCCCCCAACCAGAAGCACCATCGCCCTCTACTGAAGCAGCACCGCCTGCTGCTGAAGCACCACCACCTCCGGCCCTTTCTGCAAACCAGTCGCCTACGAGTAAACTTCCAGAATCGTCTCATCATCCAAAACACGTTGTTGTCTGCCCTATTCGTGTCATGAGAGGAAAAAAATTGGTAAATTTTGGAAAAATATTCCTTCCCAACACAACACCCGAGCCGCTGCCCGAAATGTTGTGCACATTCGTCAAGGTCCTACTGGTGACGCAAGAAATAAAATAACTCCCTTTACAATGTTTTTCTTTGTTTCTGACTGAACAAATTAACAAATTATCACTCAACATACAAACGCTAACATACTAAGGCAGCAACAGAATTATGCTTCAATCACATCCACATGTTCTGAGACTCCAAACGAGGAATTTGATGCTTTTTTAGGCATTCTTGTATTAAGTGCTGCTCAAAAGGACAATCATCTTCTTCATATTGAAGAACTATTTAATAGCGAGTTTTGTGGGGAGAGATACAAAGCAGCAATGAGTGCTAAACGATTTTCGTTTTTGTTGAATTGTCTTAGGTTTGATGCCAAAGAGACGAGAGAGGAGAGACAAGCAGAAGACCGCTTTGCTCCAGTACGAGAAATATATGGGAACTTTTCATTGCTTCTTGTAAAGAAAACTACAGACCTGGATCATACACTACGATTGATGAGCAACTCCTTGCTTTCAGAGGCGGTTGTAAATTCCGCATGTACATGCCAAACAAGCCTGCAAAATATGGCATAAAATTAGTTATGATGTGTGACTCGGGAACCAAGTATATGTGTAATGCAATGCCTTATTTAGGCAAGAACACCACCCCACGAGATGTTCCTCAAGCTCTATATTTCGCCAAAGAATTGATGAGGCCAATTTATGGTACAAACCGAAATGTGACATTAGATAACTGGTTCACGTCCATCCCTTTAGCTGAGCAAATGTTAGCACCTCCTATATCTTTGACTTTGGTCGGGACATTGCGCCGTGACAAACCCGAAGTACCTCCAGAAATGAAAGATCCGGGAACTAGAGAAATTGGTTCTTCAATGTTTTTTGTTTTTGACGGTCAGAAAACCATGGTGTCTTACAAAACTAAGAAAACAAAAAAGTTGTTTTTACTTTTATCTACGATGCACGATCAACCCAGTATCAATAATAAAAGCAACAAGCCAGAAATAATTGAGAGTTACAACTCCACCAAAGGAGGGGTTGACTCCTTAGACCAAATGTGTTGTCAAATGTCGACCAGCCCGAAAAAAACAAGGCGCTGGCCTCTTTGTGTATTTTATGGTGTATTAAATATAGTTTTGGTTAATTCCTACGTTATATATGTTCATAACAAAGTGTCCAAAGGAGAAAAACCTATTCCAAGAAGGCAATTTGCAAAGGAACTCAGCTGTGAGCTTCTCCGTCCTTGGATGGAACATCGTTTGCAAATGACTAACTTAAGCAAAACCTCTTCTTCAATCCATTGCGAGAATTCTTCATGTAGAAGAACCAGCAGCTCGTCCAGTTCCTGTCCAACAGCAAGGACGGAAAATATGCAGTTTCTGCCCTTCAAAAAAACGCCGGATGACAACTCACTTCTGCGAGCGTTGTTACCGAGCGATGTGTGGAGAGCATCAAGGACAATGGTGCAAGGAATGCACAATCTAACGTAAGTTACTGAAACTATTTACCTTGTGTAATATTTAAAACTTCTGTAAACAAAAAATTCATTTTTTGTAAAATAAAATAGTAAAAAATAATTGTTTTTCTTAAAGTAGTCTCCCTGACGAAGCCTTACCAGTATAGTAAGTTTTAGGAGCGTTACCAATCTAGGGTTAATTGCTATTGGAACTACAGTATAATTACTTATAAATAAAAGTGTTTAAAATGACATATACATTGAAGATTTGAAGTGCTATTATTTCATTGCCTTAACCTTTGATAACCTTAACCTTCAGTTCTTCAATTCTTTGGTCAATCCTTTTTTGGTTTTTTGGCTGGAATCTAACTTTTTATAATTGTATGAATGTTTACCAAAGTTGCTATGCAATATTCTTTTGCAATAAAGACTTATCAATGATATTATTATTCAACTTTTTATAAGTAACCTTAACATTTAAAAGGCAAAGCCTCCCTTACTGACCTTTTAATATCCTATTAAAATATTTGTCATGTAGCTATTCCTGATGTAATCTAGTACTTTGATAAACATATAAATATTAAAAACTATAATAATTGTTTACTACTTTTTTAGTCCTCCCGTACAAAGAACGGGTGCACTGCTAGTGTCAAAAATTATATCAAAATTCAAAAAGATACTTTATTTCTATTCTAAAAAAAGATAATAAAAACAGTGGTATATATTTTTTTACAATAATGAAAACAGAAAGAATTCCTCACAAGACCAAAGGTAAATGATGTCCTTTGGAAGATTAGAATGTAAGATGTGAATTTTATTGTCATTACACTGACTAATGTTAAAAACTAAAGGGTTGGGTATTGGGGGTACTTTGGGGGGGGGGCATTACACTTGGATTGGGGGGGGCATGCGCCATTGCCCTTGGGGGGGCTGGGCACCCCTGACTGGGACAGTTTCCAAATATTTACACAGGTTGTTTTGTAATCAATTTTGTAAAGTATTTGAGGATTGCACAGGAAAAATCCACCGGATTTTCTTAATAATTCTTATTTTGTTTTATTTGCAGTCACGTGAATTATTGATCATATATCTCAAAATTGAGAACATTTTAAAGTGAAAAGAATGTAATGCAAATGTTGAGTTTAGCTCCATTTCACCTTCCGCTTAGAGTAGCGTCTGAAATCTGACATTGTCAGAATCTTGACTCCTGGAATCTGAAGTCTACGTCTAAAGAGATACAAAAAAAGTCGGTAACAAAGAAATTTAAAAGCAACGTCAGAGATACCTAGACCACTAAAGAGGTATGGAGTTAAACTCAACATTAAGTACAAGGAATAATACACCTTTCTCAGCTTTTTAACTAAGTAGTTAACATGGTGGTTCCATTT
This sequence comes from Homalodisca vitripennis, assembly GCF_021130785.1. Taxonomy (NCBI): domain Eukaryota; kingdom Metazoa; phylum Arthropoda; class Insecta; order Hemiptera; family Cicadellidae; genus Homalodisca; species Homalodisca vitripennis. The sequence continues at coordinate 79,796 of NW_025776828.1, read as the reverse complement.
TAAATATTGATCAATAAAAACTCCCAAGTACTTTCCCAGTTAAAAAACAGAAAACAGGTAGTTTTCCCGGTATTTCTCTGATTCCCGATTACTATTCTCAACTATCTTAGAATAATAACTGAGTTGGTTCCTATTTATTTGTTGTGTCACCATTCCAAAAATACATATATTTGATTTTAAAAAGCGTATTAATCCTGTCCTTAGAAAAAATTTAATGTGTGTGGTTCTCTATTAATTAGAGAAATTAAGTAGTCGGAAGCCCACTCATTGTCCTTTATGTTTCTACTGTTTAGCTTTTTCAGGATGCAAGATTCAAGGTGATAATTATCATAAATATTATTAAAGAAGTGTCACATTACTAAGATTGTCTTGTAAAGATGCTAAATATGATTTATGTTGATGAAACCATGCTACAGGCAGGAAGGTGTGTCACAGGGGGTATACGAAGTGGTGACCGCGTCTGTGGAACGGCCAGATGGCGCGACGGTACAGTGTCGCACATATCAGTTGGTGGACCAACCCCCGGCCTTGAGCGAAGGGGAGAGTCTGCCTCCACACCGACAACCCAGCAAGGTGTACATGGACACCATTGTGGCGGGGGCCGAGGAGAGCGGTCTACCCGCCTACTACATCGAACAACTCCGGAACATTCCAAATAATGGCTATAGTGGCCCTGTCGATCATCACGCTGACTGATCATGGTGTTCTTCCAAATATATTGTGATATTTACAACTAATCAATGTTTTAGCCTGTCAACGGTATATTGTGATTTTAATCCCATTTTATGTCCTTTTTTATTTTATTTTTCATGTCAATTCTTCAGCAGTATGGAGGCTCCTAAGTATTGCCACGTATCTATTATTATCCAAGTTTATTATGTCAAAGGAAATAATAACTGTAACAGAAAAATACAATTTATCAATTCAATTGTAAGTTGTGGGTCGGCCAAACATCAATACCTTGGACATAAGAGTAAATGGACGTCAGTTTCACTTTGTCAATGATGGTGTAGAAAAACAAGAGGTGCCATTTACGCTATGAAGCACACAACCAAAACCTACTATAACATTGTTATACCATCAAAGGTTTTAGTAAAGGCCTTAATAATGTACCTACTCTACCAATTATTACAAATAAGAAATCCAACTGGCCTTAATGTAAGATAAAATTCATAAACACTAATTTCCAAATGTTGGCTCTTGTTCCATCAGCTGTAAATTAGTATATATTATTTATAATGTATGCATGTCTTGTTTTAATTATACTATAATCATGGAGACTGTTTATCTATTTTAGGTATATTTAGCTTATTGCAATTGCCATCTTGGTAGCACTTTGTGAAGATTTTTTACTCAAATTCATCAAACATGGACCCCCACTCATATATTATCTATGCTATGCCTGTGGAAACTAACTGTCCAAAGAAAGTCCAATAAAGTTGAAACTTTTACAAAAATTGTTCTTATAAATATCTCGACTGAGTTGGCCATTTTACTATGTCATTTCGTTTCTATGTGATGGCCGTTCAAACTTCACAACTTTGTTATTTGTGAACATAGAAAAAACAGGACGTTGCAACATTAAAAATAATGACAGCTATCTACCTCTACATGAAAGAAATTGTACTGTACGATGATGCAAGAACTCTACAAGGCTGAAGTACCCACAGTTATAATAACAGATATGCCTCACACAGTACGAGAACACACCAGCATAGGCTATAATGGCAGACAACTACACATCAAGGAGCTTAAGACTGCATGGCTGATCAATAAACCTTTTATACTTTGAATTTATACAATGGAAGAAACGACAAATTCTTAAGAAATGGCAAATTAGAATATGTCTTATGTTCTAGAGTGATAGAACAGTTTATATCTTACATGTAGGCCTAAATTTCATAAGAATTTTTCTATCACAAAGAACGCTGTAGGAATGCTGAAACAAATCCAAACTTTGTACAAAAATTGATCTTGTAACAACTCGATTGAGTTAGTTGGCTAGCTTGGTGCGCTATCGTGTTTCATTATAGTAGCCGTTTAAACTCAAAAAATCATTAACTTAGTAATAATAAACCTACGAAATAAGTTAAAAGGTGTTCTGGAATGTTTATATTTCCGATTGAGCCGAAAGATCTAATATTTAAAACCAAATTATAATGGCAGAAAGAAACTTTTTGTGTTCATATAAACACACGTACATGAAGTATTTAAATCTATCCACAACAATGTTCTATCTATGATACACTGCTCCATTGTAATGTAGAAATATTGTTTTCCACTGGTCAAAGCAATATTTTAGTCCTCTTGCGCCTGCGTAACCTACAATAAAAGAACAAGATTTGAGACAGTTGAAGCTATTAAAGAAAACACGGTGGGGACCATGGTCACGTTCCTTCCAGTGTACATTTCACTCTCTACGAGAGAAAAAGTCATATTGAGGATGTCAAGGACTGGTGAGAGTTCCAGCGCAACGATGTCATGCATAGCTTTAAATTACTTCATGACTAGGGATGTTGCGATATTATCGATAACGATATTACCGTTTCGATATTTCCTATATTGATATCGATATAAGTTATCCGATATTATCGTGATATCGGAAGAAATATACAAATATCGGGGTTTTTATATCATATTGAATGAAAAGTTTTAATTATTTATTATTTTGGCTTTATTAGTTTAACAAAAGCAAATTTCAAAAAAACTTGCTTTGTTCAGTTATTAAATGCAACGCCAGCAAAGAAATTTACTTTGTAGATTAAGTAAATTACGTTCAACGTTTGAACCGTTCACGGTCACTACCCAAACCCCTCAGGTAAGGTTAGGTTACACCATTCTTTGCGAGAGCATTGCAGTAGGTGTTGCAATATTACTGTGCGTGAAAAGTTGCAGTAGTATTGTGTGTGAACAGTTGCAGTATTATTGTGTGTGAACAGTTGCAGTATAATTTTGGTTCTGGTTGTGTGCAGTGAAACGCTCCTGACAGCAAAGAAATGGCTCCACCAGTAAGTAAACTTTGGAACTTCTTTAGAAAAAGAGACCACAAACCGCTACTTGCAAAAAATTGTTTTAGAGATGTAAAGTACAGTGGGAATACCACAAATTTAGCGTCACATTTGAAAAAAAAATCATCCTTCTGTTTATAAAACTAACAAATGCAAATGTGGAGACACCTATAAGGGTGGTTCCTGATAACCAACCTTCTACTTCTACAGCTAGTTGTAGTAGGCCCACCATTGTGAAGCAAGAACAAAATTCGCAAGCCGAACTTAATTTAGTTTCTCCCATTTCAGAAGCAATTAACAGGGCTAGAGAATACTCTTAAGGCGGTTTACGCCATTCAAGAATTGTAAACTGTTTGTTGTATTTTATTTGCAAAGACAAACGCCCCTTCTACATTATTGAAGGTAAAGGATTTAAACTACTAATGAAGGAATTGGCTCCTACATTTAGAATTCCTTCTTTTCATTTATGAAGAAACAGCTTGATTTAAAGTATGATGCTGTGGCATCCCATATTAAACAAAAATTACAAAAAGTACCCCATGTTTCGTTTACCATGGACGTATGGACTGAAACAATGTCAGAAAAAGCTTTTTTGGCATAGCAGCTCACTTCATTGAAAATACTGACTTTCTCAGTCAATTGATATAAGTATTGTGCAGCTACAATCTAATCATACAGCTGAGTTGCTTGAAGAAACTATGTTAAAAGTGTCCGAACAGTGGAATATTACCAAGGAAAAGATTGTAGGTATTACAACAGACAATGGAGCTAATATGGTTGCTGAGGTCTTTTGAGCCACAGCATATTCACTGCTTTGCCCATACTCTAAACCTAGTGACTGAAGCTGCTCTTTCAATGAAAACATTGTTCCTATTATTACAAAGGTTCAAGCTATTGTTAAATACATAAAAAATAGTGTTAATATGTCCGACAAACTAAGGAAGGTACAAATAGAGAATAATGTCGCTGAAGGAAGTGTAAAGAAGCTGGTATTGGATGTAAAAACAAGGCGGAATTCTACATACTATATGATCGAAAGATTTCTTGAGATTTTAAAAGTAGTAAGTCAAATTTTAATTAATGACGCCTCGAGCCCAGAGATGCCGAGTGCAAGTGAAGTTGAGACATTGAGAAATCTTGAAAGTCTATTAAAACCTTTCAAGTTTGCTACTACTGAAATATCAGGGGAGAAATATGTAACTATTTCTAAAATAATTCCAATGGTAAACTGTATAACAAAGAGATTAGAAGATTTCAAATTAAATTATACCAAAATTTTGGCTGTTAAGGAATGGTTGTTGTCTGCAGTTAATAAGAGATTTGGATTGGCTGAGCAAAACTCTAAAATAGCCATGTCCACTATACTAGACCCACGTTTTAAAACCATTCATTTTAAGAATCCAATTGCGTGCTCTAGAGCAATAGCAAAATTAAAAACATTGTGTGCTGCTGAACAATCATCAGAAGAATCAGAGGAAGATTTGTCCTCATCTGAAACTGGCAAGTCATTTGATTTTTGGCAAACCCACAAGGAATTAGCACACGGAAAAAGGAAGAAGAAACAAGGTTATAGTGGAGATTCTTCGGAAATTACCATGTACTTAGCTAATCCAGTCAGCCCCTTAAAGTCAAATCCGATTGAACAATGGGACGAAATGAAAAATGTTTTCCCTGGCCTCTACAAACAAGCTCAACAGCATTTATTGAACATGGCAACATCTGTACCATGTGAAAGGCTGTTTTCAAAAGCTGGTGCTACTATCACACAAGACAGAAACCGCCTTTCTGGAAATTATTTGCAAAAACTTGTGTTTTGGCCGTTTTGGGTAGTGTACCAGACGATGCTTGGTTCAGTTAAGCATATATTATAATATAGTTGCTTTTTAAAATGTAATTGTTCTTAAAACTCAATTTAGATTTTTATAGATTTATATTGAAATGTAAAATTGTAATTTTTATTCTTACTTTTACAATTGTTTTTTAATAATTGTACTTCAAATGATTCTTAGTTCAAAAATGTTAAATAGAATAATTTAAGGAATTTATTTTTATTCTTAAATAATGGTTTATTTTTTAATGTATTAAGTTGTACTTGTATTAAAAACATTATTTTGGAAATGAACTCTTAAGCATTATCTTTGATTATGCTAGTTACACACACTCATACAATCAAAGGTTGTATACACCAATTTAAACATTCCCCTTTCTCTTATTTATCGATATCGGTCGATATTAAGGATATCGATATTTGGATTCGATAATATCGGTATATCGATATCCAAGATCGATATTGATATCGATAACAAATATCGGAGCTAGCCTCATATTGCAACAACCCTTTTCATGACTGGCCAACGGCATTCGGCATTGTCCTGGTAGGAAGTACCATGATTCTTTTTTTACTACTCGGAGCGCTTGCTTCTCACTTGTTCATGTAGCATATAACACAAGACTTCAAAATAGTTTCTTATTCACAATTTGACCTTTAGCCAAACAATTTATGGATCCATAAATGTAGAGAATATAGATCCTTCAATTTTGATTGTGACATTCAAGCTTTTATTATATAGAACACTCAGAAACTGGAGTACATTACAGACATCACAATTCATTGTTCTTTAAAAATATTAAACTTTTTCCGATGGGTAGCTGTTATTCGGTCTAGTTCAAAGGCCATGGATCATGAGAGATATCCAGACCATTTAATTCTACAGTGTAGCATTTTAAAATGAAACCCACACTGTTATTTAGCTGGTAAATCTGACCCATTTTTAGCCAGACCTTGTCGAGTAAAAATATTGGATTGCTATGTCAAATCCAATTGATCGAAATTGCAGAGTTATTAATGTATACAACTGATTATACTCGTATAGTGCTCAACGATCGATGTTAACACTCCCAGAGTAAACTGAGTCATTCTCATCCATGTTGGGTTTAATTAAATTGGCAGTCTTTTTTCCTAATTAGTTGTACACTGCAATTGAATTGGTAGAAACGCTATTTAGTACATTTTGTAGACAACTCTGTTGTTTGCTGCCTAAACGCAACAGAATAAACAATCATTCTAGTGCTATGTTATGGTTACTTGAATAGTTTTAGTTTAACACCTTCACTGCTTGTCTACATAGAATGAGACCGAACAGACGTACGTTTCTGTGCCGTAAAGCGTATGCCGCTTGTTAACTGGTTGTTAACCTCACTTCTTAAGAATAATGTACATTAAATTAACAAATAAAAATAACTTGTTTAAACACTAGCAAAAAGTTGTTTTTTTTTTAATTTATTTGTTTGCTGTACGGTTTTTCTATTTTACAATAACATACAATATACTTATTGACATTAAAATATACTCAATTTATACATTAATGCATCAATAATGCCACATTCTTGGAATGTTAGTATTTACTAGGCTCAAAACAGAATTAATGATATTTCAAGTAATACCTGCAGTAATATAAAAATGCAATGTAATATAATGCTAGTTCTTATAAAAAATACTACCTACTTAATCAAAATCTATACAACTTTAGACATTTTTTTTTAGAAACTTTTTACTTGGCAGTGCATGCAATTTATTTTGCTTAAAATTGTTACAAAAATATCACCATTACATTAGTGAAAGTGAAAAAAATTAATATAGTCTTATAACACTAAAACAATAGTAAGGTATAACTTTATTAATGTACGAGTAATTCCAATTTATCACTAGATCATAATTTATGGACTAACATCTACACACGTGTGGTAAATAATACGAGTAATAAGAAATAACAGTATAACAAAATAATAAATCCAACTTAGGATTTATTCTACTCCAGTACTAATTTGTTTCACCAAGATCCACTACAACATTAATACTTTTATAAGTAATAATTACTACAGTAATGTGCATAAATATTAATTACTAAGTAATTAGGAGGCACACCCGGAAAGTACCGCTTCGTTCCAATGTTGTCACATTGCTGTTGGAACTCTGCACATATTTACTGTTATTACCACCGTATGGTTGATTAATCCTTTGTATTGTGTTTACTCTGGCCATGTACATTCAACCAAGTCAACAAATGATTTTAGAAGGAAAGTTAATAACCGGAAAACCCGGGACATTGCTTACTCTAGACGTGAGTAGCCTACTTCTAAGCAATTTTATCACGTATGTTTACTTGATTTTTATCATCACATTCGTAACTTATTATTAGACATTAACTTCTTATTTTTACTCTAAGTAAAACCCACTTCTAAATAAGTTGTTTTTAATTTAAGATTTCTCTTCATTTCCAATTTTCTCTCCCACTGTTCTGAACATGACTGAAGAAGATCAGAACTATTATGTACAGAGAGTTGAAAGTTTACAGAAAATAATGTTTGTGAAACCTTACAATCTCGTTTTTGAATATGGAGCAAATTTGCACTGTATTTGTTGACTTTTGCTACAGTGCCTGGCCGTCTGTTCTTTGAGTGCTAGATGGACAAGACCACATAAGTATGCGTTTTGTTTAGCACAATCACCAATTTCATGAAAATTCTCAAACTGTCCCCGTCGTTCATCTTCCGTCATCGATAGACAGCAACATTTGTGGCATCCACAATCAATATTTTCAAAACTCTTATGTGGTACAACATCGACATTGATGTGTTTTTCTGAATAATGAAGCTTCTGTGCCTTTTCTCTTTCTGATTCGTGTTTCCTCCGCTTCCTTGCCTGAAAAGGTTTCTTCTGGCAACGTTGTAATTCACCTTTATCAGTTTCAGCTTCCTCCGAAAAGTAATTTCCTTCTTCGTCTGCTTCACTCGAAGTTGCTGGAAATTGTTAACCATCATAGTGTTCTGCAGTTGTATCTGATAAATACAGCAAAACTTAACATCTGAATTTGAATATGTTAATTAAAAAATAATATATTACGTATTAAGGAAAATGTGTTTTTCATTGTTATGTTTCAGACAATTAAATTTAGAAAACTTAGATCTTAAAATGCCATAACCTAAAAAATAATGGCTACGAGTTTAACAAACCAAAAAGTTTGCTCATTATCACGCGTTAATGAAACAATATAGTGACCTGAAGAATAGTCTTCATCGTTCTGAGAATCATAGGTATCATCATAGATTATGGCTCGATCTGTCTCCTCACTATCGAACAATGCATCACGCACTTGGCCAATGTTGAGATCCATGATGGAATGACCACTGGATTGTGCCAGATGCTTTGAAACAAAGTGGTTAAGTCATACTTGCACCACTATGATTCACAAAGCATTATACGTTTTGCTAAGTGCCTCTAGTAGGTGCTGCTACCTAGTGGTTAAAAGTGTAACATGACTTTATAGTGTTCCTTAATAGATTAAATGTGTTAAGGACTGTAAAAAAAATAGAGAATAATTCTGAGAAAGTGGATATAAATAAAGTAAATAGCAATACAATTCTAAATTAATTCATTTTAATTTCGTTGAAAGAAAACAAACGCTGAAGCAAATAAATGCACTTTGAACAGTCTGAATGCAATAACAACAGCTGTTACTGTAGCATGTCAGCTGATCAGTTTCAATTAAATTGTATTATTTATTATTAAGTTGGTAAAACTGATCATTGTTACTGTTGATGGCTGCTTTCACACAGTATGACTTATTCGTTGGAGCTTCGTTACTTGAGTTTTCATTAATGTTATTGCATTTTAATCAGTAAGACAATTAATTTCATATACTGCGTTTATCAATAATTTAATTAATTTCAATTTGTATTTAGAAATTTGTTGGTTTCGTTTCACATTTCCTTCAATAATTCGTCGCGTATTTTCTTATGCCGAGTACGCAGATATGGTTTATGTGTATGGCTTTTGTAATGGCAATGTTACAGTTTCAGTTGCAGAATATCAACGTTGGTTCCCTCAACGTAGAGTACCAAATCATAAGGTATTTACCAGGATTTTTACTAATCTTTGTGAGACTGGTTGTTTTCTTACCACAAGAATTTCATCTAATCAAGGGCTTCAACATGAAGATGACGCTGAAAGTATTCTTCAAGCAGTTGAACGTAGTCCCACTACAAGTTCGCGGAGAATATCTATGCAACTTAATATCCCAAAAACTCGTGTGTTGCAAACTTTACACTTACACGGATTGTACCCATTTTATGTACAAAAAGTGCAACGACTTTATCCAGGAAACAATGTACGTCTGCAATTCTGTGAATGGATTAAAACGCATCGTTATATTGTTTCAAGAATATTTTTTTATTAACAAAGCTACATTTACTCGTTATGATAGTAACGACACCAGGAATTCCAATCAGTGGTTAGATAAGAATCCCCATGCTACAACGGATAATAAGTACGGTATCAGCGCATATTTACAGTCAATGTGTAGTGTGGTATTGTAGCTGATGAATTAATTTGCCCTTTCATATTAGAAAACCGACGTAGCATAAATATACATGGGATTTTTAAGTAGTTAATTGTTTACTTTTCTGGAAAATACACCACTTTTAACTCGAATGAATATGTATTTTCAACATGAAAGCGCTCCTCCGCATACTACTCATCGAGTTAAGGAATTTTAAATAAACACTTTGCAGACAAACAGGTTAGTGATGGAAGAGAGCCGCCAAGATCTCCAGACCCTACCTTATAGACTATTCAATATGGGGTTGGATAAAAAGTGAAGTATACAAAGTGAAAGTTAATAGATGATATGTACTGATTACTCGAATTTTCTTATGTTGCTACCCTAATGAAAAAAAAAGAAAAATGTTCTTGCAACAGAGACACAAATTATTCGGAAGCGTTTTAAGAAGTATATATGGCGGACTGTAATGGCGAAATGTTTGAACCTTATTTATAATACAGTGAAATTAGTTGTTTATTTAGAGAAATATTATGGTGGTGAACTAAGTTTGTATCAGACTACATTTTTTGACGTTAATTATGGTAATGCAGTATTGATATATTTTGGAGAGTAATACAAGTTACATTAAATTTGAATTAATTAATTCATCATTTCTTTGCTATTAAATTTATATACATAAATTCTCTAAATTTTTTTCATATATTCTATGCATTTGTTAGCTATTTAATTAAATTATAACACCTCAAACGTAAAAAACGTGTTTATTGCCACTGTGACGTGACGACCCCACGTAATTCAATTTTAAATGTTCTCGGGTTCTAACTCGGACACGGTGATGGAAACTAGCCCGGATCAATCAGGTTGTTGTAATAAAAATGCTCTCATCGGTTGGCCAAATAAAACCATTTACTTTATTGTGAAAACAATTTGAGTTTTGTTACATAATTTAAAACCAGTTCAACAGTTACAAATTTAGAACGGGAGAGAGAGCGATTTCACGCTAGCTTGACGCGTTCAAATACCCGGCATGACTACTACTCCGAACTCCAGGGAGCAGCGTTGTACCAGACGCTACCTCAGCAAAATTCCTGCTTGTCTACCACCCAGTAACTGCGCAGCTGCTCTGAGTATGGAAAGTTACCAGGCTTACTGGTGACAGACCTGGACTTACAATTCATGTGTTGAATTAAACTATATATCTTCTCCATCTGCACTGCTTAACCTAATACGTCTGACTGCATATATTCATTACTCGTTACTACAATTAGATGTTATGCTGAATAAAAATAAAATATATTACTGATAATTTAATATTTTAAATTGGCTGATTAAGACCGCATACGATGCTACCGGTCTAGTCTTAGAACTATATGCTGGGGGTCGTCACACCACTACATGTTTGTTTTAAATTAAAGGTATTATAAAAAACTAAGGGACTTATAGCTCTGGGACATAGTTTTCCAGATCAAAATTGATATTAAACCATCAAATTTTTGTCATAATTATTCCCATTCTAATGGTATCAACCTGGTTTCGTTTAATCCTCAGAGAGGAAATCTGAGGGAAATCTTTTACTAGTTTTATCTCGCATTTCCAGACGTATGTTCATATGATTTTTTTTGTCAATTTCTTAGGTCTATAATAACCTGTAAAAATATTTTCCTTTCCTCCCAGGCAACCCTGTATGTACGTATATGTAGAGGGGGAAGAGAGTCTATATTAATAGCCTTATAATTTGAATTCTGAATCAGATCCTATCCTCATATTTAAGTATTATCGTTTCTTGTATATTATTATTATCATCAAGTATTATCATAAGACTCTGTGAGATGCACTACAGAGCCTGTGTATATGAGTGCGTGCGTGTACATATTATAGGCCCTGTAGTCCCTCTCTCAACTGTAGAAGGCAATTCCGACCATCCCTCATCCTGTTTTGAATAACTAAGAGTATTAACTCACTGTCTGCCAAAAATATAAAATACGTTCCTGCTGAAAAAAAACACAGCCTCTTTAACTTGCCTATTGAATCCATAAGTTGTTATCGGAGTAGTATGCAATAAATCCAATATTTTTCTGTCACAGTATTTCTATACTGTATGATTATATCAGACTAAAACAACCACGTTTATAAAACTTGAATGTATAATAGATTCTTCTGAATTTCCAAAAATTGATGCTCTTCTTTCTAATATATCATGACGTTACCACTATTTCTTCATGGAATCTATTATAATAATGAAGCCTGTGAGAGTTTGCAGCTGGTAGCTGTGCCTGTAGGCTGTACAACAAGTTGGCCAGTTTCATAAAAAAAAACACCAGTGAGGTTAAAAAACAGCCCATTTTCTCCATCCAATCATATACCATACGCTGTGGCTATATGGCCGGCTACCGTCTGTAGATTAGACAGACGGGCGATGAGTGGTGACGTCTACCGTGACGTAACGAAAGGGCAGCCATAAACTGTCACATTAACACAGTGCCTTAGAAATATAAAAAAAACACAATTTGTAGACTATTTTATTAATTGCATATTATGCATTGCTAATGTATTGAACGTTAATGTAATAAAAGTGTACGCTTAAATATAAATTTAAAAGAAGAAATGTACAACTAAAAATTAACCATGTACCAGAATCTACTCTTCGTAGTTTATTAAGATATAATTTTGTCTTCTCTCAATTTTTCTGGAATGTTTCAATTAGTAGTCATTGAGAAGATCATAATTAATTATAAATAATTTTTGTCATATTAAATATGTATGTCTTTTAATATCATAAAATAACTGGAACATTTGTTTTATTTACTAATATCACTCAAATGGTTATGATTTCATTGTATATTGTATGTAAGTGGTAAGTCTCTCGTCTTGAGATGTTTGAAAATCAATTCTTCCATTTACCGATTAAAAATAGTTTCATTATTAATCACTTATGTATTATCGGACTTTAGCAGGACTATAAGTTCTTATAGAAGGGATATTGGTACAGTTTAAAGTATACAGCATATCTCGAATCACTTATTCTTAGTTGAATATGGTCCGTATTTTCTGTATTATTGATAAAATTGTTCAACTGGTCAAAAGAACTAAACTTTCTACAACCGCCATTTTAATAACAATGCACAGTGCTAGAGCTACTTCAAAACCTTTGGCGTCACAGTCTGTGACGTCATAGTCTTTCCCGTTCTTTGAAAACCAAGACCGGTGACCGGGCATATAGCCACTCCGTATACCATAACGTCCATAAACCGACATTCCCGCTCTGGTTGTTGAAGTGCTCAGATCGTTGACTTGTAATTTTAGGTTAACCTCTGTGCATACGTCCAGATCAATTACTCTGGTAGTGGTAACTACTTTGTGTATAACTGTTTGTTCTAAACATCACACTGACCTCTAACTCAAACTAGAAATATTTAATACTTTATATATTTGTAAATATCTTAACATATAAGCTATTAACTTTGAGCCTGTTCAGGCTGGACCTGTCATGTCGACAGGTTCAGCCTCGCCCATGGAAGCTCATGTCGAGAGCGACATGGAAATACAAAAGGCAGCAGTAAGTACTATTTTGCCCACAGATCATGACTATTCTAAACCTAAATCTAAATAACAGGGGAAACAAAAGGGTACAAGAAAATAATGACACAGATTGTTCAGAACAAATTCAATCTACCAATGATTTTAAATCCACCACTTAAAAAGCCTCACATACAACGTCTCTATAAAACCTGAAAATTCAGGACCTTTTTGAGGTAATCATACAGGATAAAAAAAAGAACAAAATAAACCCATTTACAGTAGGAAAAATACTTAAAAAACATCATATGGACATTGACCACATTACACGAGCTGGTAAGAATATATCTGTTATTTGTAAAAAACTATATAGCAGCCAATAATTTAGTAAATTCACCACATCTGTTAGAATTTAATGTATTTGTACCCTCAATTAGAGTACACACTCTCGGTGTAGTCTATGCAGAGCCCGAGGTAAGTGAATTAGAAATTTTATCTGAGGCATCGTCAATATACCCAATCATTCAGGCTGAAAGGATCAGACGTAGAGTGAATGGTAAATGACCAACTCACTAACTCTCATTTTGTTAAAATAACCTTCGAGGCTGAAAAATTACCAGATTTTGTGTACCTTAATTATGTTCGTATGAAGGTAGACCCCTACATGATCAGAGTGAAACAATGTTATCGTTGTTTTGCCTATGGACACGTAGCGAACTCACCTTGTAATAAACCTAGAATATGTAGGGACTGTGCTGGACCCTTCCACACAGATCCTTGTCAGGCTCCCCGCAAGTGTGTTCACTGCGGTGATTCACATAGCAGTAACTCTAAATATTTGCCCAGAGTATATAAGGCAAAAAATATATTAAAGATCGGATGAGTCTCATGAAAGAAGGTTATCATGTGGCAGCACAGTATTTTCCTATTACTTATAAAAAACAAGGTAAACCATCTCGATTACTAGGCCTATCTTATTCACAGGTCGCTCAATTAGACTTCACTGATGATGAAATCTACCCAAACACTACCAAGCTCACAGGCATCAACACCTATCAGTCAATTAAATGTAAGTAATAGGTATACACCACTGCTTGCAGTCTCAGAACCAAGTTCATCCAGCCAGCAACCGTTTTCTTCACAGTTTAAGGTTAGTAGAACTAGCTATCGTAGGCCCATCAGAAATAGTAGTTTATATAAACCTAAAGAAATAAGTAGGCCTATTGTAGATAAAACCAATCCGCCTACCAAACCAGTTCAGGATGATAGACTTAGTGTTCAGGATAAGTCCCACCTCACATCACTCCTGAAAATAAAAATTGAGGAAATTAGAAATAAATTGAACTCTACAAACATCTCAACCAATCTCAAACAGTTGATGAAATCTTACTAAGCTATTTAAAGACTGGTACAACAGTTCAACAGAAAATAAATTCACCAAATATCAAAATAAAATCTACTCCTGGAACATCGCCAGGTAACAAACAGTTAGGCCTATCTCAACAAACGAAATTAGTAAATAAGAATGGTAACAAATAAACTTAACATAGTACAGTGGGGAATACAAGGTCTCTTAAGCCTAAATGGCCTGAGGTCATGCATTTATTTACAAAAAAGGAGATCCACATAGGTATTATCCAAGAATCTTGGTTACAAAATAATGATAAACCTATTAGATAATAATTACATTGTACATAACCTTAACAGAACCTGATGGATATGGAGGAACCTCCTTCATTATACATAAGTCAATTTCATATACTGTTGTTACAGAATACAACGATAAACTATACACAAATGCAAGCAATACAGGTAAATAATTACAAGAGACCTATTATCATTTATAATATTTACTGCACAAATAATAAGATTAGGAATAGTTTTTGGCACGAACTATTTAACCAAGATGAAGGTTATACTTTGTTATGTGGTGATTTTAATGCCCATCACCCTTATTGGAATTCGAGCAAAGCAAATCACAGAGGTAATATAATTTTCAATGAGTATAATGAATCAAAATTCATACTATTAAAATAATAAAAAACCATACAACATTACCAACCCTTTACCACCAAGCATCTACAAATAGATCTGACCTTCGCCACACACCCAATCTTCATGCCTTAGTAGACGTATGGGAGGTAGGTAATGATTCGTTAGGCAGCAATCACCTGCCTATATTCATGCAATTTAATATTAATTCCCTATCTAATGACTTCAATGTACATTACAAGTTATTTTAATACTAATAATAAATGGAACTTTAAAAAGGCAAATTGGTCTCTATATACAGAGACTGTTGAAAAATTGACTAATGAACTGCCAGACATCCCATTGGAAAAACAATGGGATGAAATGTTTAGTATAATTAAATTAGCAGCAGACAAAGCAATACCAAAGTACAATACAGCAATTAATAGGCCTAAATTTACACCAAAACAATGGTGGAATGAAGCTTGCTCTCAAGCTGTTGCCAGCAGAGAAAGGCTTGCATTTAGTAAATTTAAAAAACTGTATGACTGCTCTCAATTATCAAAAACTATCAAGCTGCACAAATTAAAGCTAGGGAAGTAATTAGAATAGCTAAAAAACAAGGTTGGGAAAATTTATGTCAAAAAATTAATGACAAAAATAACTCCTCATTTGCATGGAAAATAATTAAAAAACTTAAAACTAATAATAAGGCAAATACAATTTCTTCAATTTTTGAAGACAACGATCTTTGTGACAAATTCATGTGCCATATAGTTCCGGATTCAGTTCCCATGGAAAGCGAGATAATTATTCCCAGGTACACCTTCTATGAAAAATGCTTCTCCTATAGAAAATAATTTTAGTATTAAAGAACTAAATGTAGCCATAGATTTTAAGAGGAAAGATACAACACCTGGTTTAGATGGAGTATCTTACAGCATGTTAGACATCTACACTCGTTTGCTCGATTATATATCCTAAATATATTCAATAATATATGGAATGGAAGTATAGAATTACCAAGTAAGTGGAAACAAAGCAGAATTATAGCCATCTTGAAAACCGGAAAAAAAATAAACATTTGGAGACTTCATATAGGCCTATATCGTTAATACCCTGCATACTAAAATTATTTAATAGAATTATTAAAAGTAGACTGGAATGGTTTGTTGAAAACTCTAACATTCTACCAAATACCCAATATGGATTTAGGAAAAGAATAGGATGTAATGATTATTTAATTAATTTTGTTTCAGAAATTCAAACTGCACTGACTTACAATGAAACTACTATTGCTGCCTCTTTAGATCTTTCAAATGCTTATGATACAGTACACATACCAGAATTAATAGAAAAGCTGAAGTGTTATAATATTCCATGTAAATTTATTTCCCATATTAATTCATGGCTAATCAATAGACAATTAATTTTAATTAGCTCTAAGTCAACTATAACTAGGGTCACGAATAAGGGATTACCGCAAGGTAGTGTTCTAAGTCCCTTGTTGTTCGCACTGTACATAGCACACATTAATGATTATATTCCTAATTATGTAAAATCACTTCAATTTGCAGATGACATTGTGTTATACTCCTCTGGAAAAACATATCGAGGCAGTCTACACAAACATGCAACACACCCTCAGTACAGTACAATCAAACTTCAGTCAAACTCCATCTAGAATTCAATGCAACCAAAAGTAAGGTAATAATATTCACACGAAAAAAAAACATTAACACACGATAAACTAATTACAATTAATAATCAAATAATACCTGTAGTAAGTTCTATTAAAACTATTAGGTATGATTATAGACAATAAGTTAGATTTCAAAATTCATATTAATAAATTGTTTGTAAAATGCCAAAAAGACATTGATATAATAAAGTCTGTAGTTTGTGGCATTAACGTGTGCAACACCTGAGTTTGCACTAATTATATATAAAAGCTTAATAAGAGCAAAATTAGATTATGGAGCATTTCTTTATGGGACATGCATGTAGAAAAGAATTAAAAAAACTAGATTCAATCCAAAAACCAAGCCATAAGAATATCATTAGGCGCTTTTAAAACAACACCAATTATTGCTCTACAAGCAGAAGCCGGTATTCAATCCTTAAGCAACAGAAGAAAGTTTCTGTGTGATAAATTGATTTATAAAATCATAACTCATGAAAATCATCCAGCATACAGAAGTTTAATGTTTCTTAAAATGTTGACAGACTGTATGCCATACTGGAAGAAAAAAAATCAGCCACTGTACATACAATCTATATCAAAAATTCATTCCTTTCCTTAGATTTAAATATATTAAAAAAGGAAAGTTACAAAACCTTTTGGGATTTCAACTATCCAATATTAATGATGACCAACAATATTAAATTTAAGCAAAACATAGACAATCCATACTTCAAAAAAGGTAAGCAATAGCACAATTACCAAACAAACCTTTTTGGAAACTAATCAATACCAACTATGAACAACATTTGCACTTCTACACTGATGGATCAAAATCCACATTGGGGACAGGTGCAGCTTACTATGTCCCAGAGCTGGACATCATAGGTAAGTTTTTCATTAGAAAATCAGGTTTCCAGTTACTCAGCTGAACTACTTGCTATTTTAAAAAGCAACACAAACCTTTAATTCAATAGAACAACAAGATATAGTAATATTTACCGATTCACAAGCAGCTATACAAGCACTCGATAAAGTCTATAACAGCTATAAAGGGAGAAGGCATACCAGTAAGTATTATCTATGAAGTTATTAAAAGTGGTTAAAAATGTAACATTCCAAATGGATCCCGGGACACTCAGGTATTTATTGTAATGAATACGTAGATAGCCTAGCCAAAGACTCAATAATAAACGGCAACAAGATAACAAATATTTACATTCCACCAGATGATTTCAAAGCCTACCAACGGAGAAGAAAGTCTGCAGCAGAAAATGAACAGGAGTACCAACTATCACAAAAAGCGCAATGGTATAAGCAAATTCAGACAACGACTATTCATAATCGATGGTATAGTATTGCAGACTTCAACAGAAGAGAAGTGGTAAATATAATAAGATTAAGGTTTGGACATGCTAAGGTAAACGCTAGACCTATATTAATATTAAAAAATATTTCACACCATTGTGTCTAAGCTGCACTCAAGCTCAACGGAAAAACACTAGACCATGTAATTTTACAATGCCCAGCCTACGAATATGCAAGAGATCGGTGCTTTAAGGTAATTAAAAATGTAACATCAATATCTAATATTAACTTAACGTATTTAATGAAATTAGAAGACAAAAAAGTATATAAAGAAATAAATAACTTTCTCAGGACCATAAACAAATGCATTTAATAACAAAACACAATACATATATGTATCCTGGTTTTGGCCTTTATATCCGTGGTCCATATTTCGGATTAGGAATGCCTGAAGGACCCCTGGCGGGAAGACTCCCCAAATCCAGAATATCCATCTATAGAATCCCATAATAATCCCGCTATGTATTAACAAACACAAACAGTATAGGTACACAAAAACATATATGTCCAATACATTAAACCATAAACTTATAAAAATAACTAATTCTTCCCAATTAAATTACCACAGAGGTTTAACAACACAGTGAACCACGAGGCTGCATGGGAGTATACCCGAGCCTTTATTATAAACAGAGAAAAAAAAAAAAAAAAAAAAAAAAAAAAAAAAAACGTCCATAACCAACAATACTAAATTTAGTAGATACTACTGAAGTACATAACCTATACAGGCTTTAGTTTAGTAGGCCTAATTGTTTTCAAAGAAATAATCTTACGTGACTTTTTATTTTACATTACAGTTGTAATTTAAAAAATGCGATTAACTAGGTCTTTATTAGTCAGGTTTTCCGATTTAGGTGAATTAACTAAAAAGTATGGTAATTTTCCAGAAACATATATTAAACGGCGAATGGAAGTTGTAAGTAGACTATAAGCTAAAATTATTAAGAATTTTCATTTTGTATTTTTTGTTATAGGCTGCAATATAATAAGCAGCCACCAGAGTCAGGGAACCAAGTTATCAATTTTTTAAATTTAAATTAATTTATATTTTAAAATCAATATTAATTAGTTTGGGTAGACTTTGATAAGGGGCCTACACTTGTTATTTTGTTGTTTTTATTAACTGGTTCGAGTTTTTATCCGAATGAATAATTCGATATTACAATTCATTTAACTTGGCATATGATTTCAACTTACTAGTTATAGTAATTTTAATGTAAACAATAAACAGCAAGAAGTAACTAATATTTTGAAACTGAAAATGGTGATGGATATGAGGAAAATATGTGAGATATTTCTTACAAGTGACGATATTTGTTTAAGTGGCTTCAACATGTGGGTATGGGTATGATACAATAACAAACTTGTATCAACTATAAACACTTTTTCATATAATAAATATATTTTCTTTTATGGATAGTAACAGACAGTCAAAAGTTCTTGGAGGACCATGATACGAAGTTTAAAAAGTGGCATATCAGCCGACCTGCTTGCAGATCATCTCTGTCAGTATTTTTACAGAAAAGAAATATGGTTTTCTAGAGAAAATGCTTCAACATATTCTCGAAAGCGGTTAATCATTGCTACCCAGAAGAAAAAATATAAATAATTACGCCTATTTCATATTATTATAAATGTTTTTTATGTTGTTATCATTTCATTATTATTTATGGGTTTTTCCTATTTCCAGTTATAATTGTTTGTTTGATCGTTAGAGCTCATTTATTATTTGTAAAATTATTACTTTGTGCATTATACTAATTATTGTAATTAAAAATATAATTGTTATTATGACTATAGATATGTGATATGATTTATAAACCCGTATTCGATAAATGAATTTTAAGTGTCGATGGTTGTACTAATCGATATAAAAACCGGGTACGCTCATCATACTCTACCCCCAGTTTTGTGTAGTGTACTTGAAACATCACTAACATTAAAGCGTACAACCTAATAATCCTTTAAAATGTATTTAGTTTAAAATGTATAAATGTTTAGGCATTTTATGGAACCCTACACTTACTAAGAAAATCTGTAACAACAACTGTCTCATTTGATCTTATCGCAGTTATATACTGTGGCAATATTTCAACCCTCTTAGGTTAGATTATTTCCTATACAATGTAGTTTGTAGTTTTAAAACATCACTTTGAATTCTTTACTGGACTTTAAATTATATTTCAGATTGAGTACAAAACTCCACGTGGATTTCCTCAGTACAGAGCCAAAACATTGAAGAGAATGGATTATTATTTCGGTGAAGCGCGGCCCTGGACAGAAGAATTCAGATTAGAAAATGAAATAGGTAGAACACACAAAAAACTTTGGGTTGAGCCCATCAAAGATTGGACAATATTTAAGGGTGATGTGGTAAGTAGGTCTAATACATAAGCCCCAGCATGTCAAACATAGTCTTTATTTATTAAGATTAGCTACAATTTATGTTGTCATGCAGGATTTTGAAGGAAACAGGATTTTTCCTTTCACAATCCTTCCATCGTCAAAAATAACCTTCAAACAAGAATGCAGGATTTTCTTATGAGGTTTTGAAATGTAGACAATAGACAAATTCTTTATGTACAAATCATCAAGAAATGCAATGCCGTCAAATATTACATGGTTAGTTTTTATTGAGATTATTGCTCTTCTCTTTTCCAGTTCAGGAAATCATCCATGGTGTAGAACGGACGGTTAGAGAGCCATTTGGCCATTAGTGCTGTCTTCAATCTCTGTCCTTGTAGAATTTTTAAATCTTCAGGAAGATGGTTGAAGATTTTTCTGCCCATGTAGGATGGTTTCCTTTCAAATAGTGCAGTGTGATGTAGTAGCTAGTGAAAATATGAAGCATGGCGGGTGTTGTAGATATTGAAGTCATGGTCTCATTCCAATTGCTCTTTGTCAA
The DNA here is from genome assembly GCF_021130785.1 of Homalodisca vitripennis. Lineage (NCBI taxonomy): Eukaryota > Metazoa > Arthropoda > Insecta > Hemiptera > Cicadellidae > Homalodisca > Homalodisca vitripennis. The sequence continues at coordinate 59,006 of NW_025776828.1, read as the reverse complement.
CATGGAATATTACTTCTCTGATGTATAGGCCGATAATCGTTATGATTCCCTGGTGAGGGAAGACATCTCTGCAGCTTTCCCTTGGGCCAAGGCCAGACATAATCCTGACTGCTCTTTTCTGTAGTAGCAGTATTCTATTTAAGTTTCCTGCAGTTGTGCCTCCCTAAACTGCAAGGCCGTATCTTAAGTGTGACTCAAATAACGCACAATAGGCAATTTTTGTTGTTGCTTCATCACTGGCATGCTTTACTCTTTTTAAAACATGTAGGCATGAATTCAGCTTTTTAGAGAATATGTCAATGTGATTGTTCCATGATAAATTGCTATAAATTGTCCTTCCGAGAAATTTTGTCTGACTTTCCATTGATACGTCAGGCAGTTCTGGAACTTCTTCTTGTCTCCTTCCAAAAGCTAATTGTTTGGGTTTTTTCAATGTTCACTACTAAATCGTTTTCGTGACTGTATTGATAGGTCATGTTTAATGCAGTGTAGGAGTTAATGGCTAGAAGTTATTTGGTGAGGATTCGGACACTAGAAGTGTTGTGTCATCAGCATACATCACGGGAGCACAGTCCGTGCCTAAGTATTGCAGCATGTCATTTGTCATGAGAATAAACAAAACCGGTCCCAACTCTGAGCCCTGAGGTATACCTCTTAACAGGCAGAGGCTATGATATTGTTTGTAAGAACCATTTTTGTGTATATTTAATATCTACTATCTGGCTTCTTCCCTCTAGATAAATCTTAAACCATTCTTTGGCATGTCCTTTAACTCCCAAGTTTTTCAAGTTTGTAAAGGATCAGGTCATGCCCTAAGCAGTCAAAAGCTTTAAACATAAAAAAATCAGACAGATTGTAAAAACATAATGCAAATAGATTAATAGATTGGATACTTTGGTATTTTCCAGAGACCACTATTTTTGGAATAGTTTTTCTTACCGTGGAGGTAAAAAAACTGCAAGGTGGCAGGATGAGGGTATCACTACTAGTACAGAATTATGAAATGGAAAATATATGTTGGGTGGAAAGAAAGCTATGAGAGTTCCTCACCTAACCTAACTCAGTTTCTCACGGGCTTTAATTATTATCAGGAGAGAATAAAGAGGAGAGGCATGCATATGTGTGTGCTGTGACTGTATTATTTCAAGCAGTCGAATAGAGAGAGAGAGAGAGCGCTATTTGGGGGAGGAGGATTGAATATCTAGTATTGCACAAGATACTTGGGCACAAGGAGAACTAGAAGGAAGGTGGAGATGACATGTATCATTTTATTGGTAAAATTGTAGGCTAAATCAGTAGCATAATCAAGTGTCCAGATAAAGAAAAGGACTGTGGACAGGATTATTACAAAAATCAATACATTATTATCTTACAGATAAACATTGATGTATGCATTATCACCACACTGCTATACTACGATAAGGTGATGTTAGTCTGATGATAGACTGTACATATACATTATATTGAAGCAGATACTGTATTTAGGAGGCTGTTTTCTCTAACTAGTTGCAGTATTCAACATTGCTACACATTAACTGTTGTTTATTAAATCTCTTGTAATAACTGTACCTCTGTGGCGAGTAGTATCTGTATTACAATATTAAAAATGGAGAACAGCTAAGTTCAACTATCTATGATATAGTATCGGAAATTGTGGTCTCTCAACTCAAATTTTAAAAAGTGAAATATCAAATAATTTTAACCTTCCCCATTTTGTTATAAAGAGCACAAAAACCTACAGTAGTAAGGAGGCAGGAGAAATAAGTGCAACTTTTTCATGCGCCTTTGGGGACTAAAAAATGCCTTTTTTCAAGAAAGAATCACGATGCAGGTATATGTTCTCACTGTTGAAGTAGATGGAATTCGTGTAACATCACCCAAGGATATGATTACATAAACAATATTTCCATTTCCCTTATTTTCATAATGTATAAGTTAACTATCATAAATCTTAAAATAGTTGATATAACAGATATTGTCATTTCAAAATATTTATATAATTGCTATTTATTATCCTGTTTATTTATTATTTTATTTCAGTTATATAGGTGTTGTATACATTTTCCAACACTTGTTTGTGTTGGAACTTTAAAACCCAGAAACATTTAATTCAACTAAATCTTATTTTTTCAGGTCGAAATACTTGTCGGCAAAGACAAAGGGAAACAGGGAACAGTGGTTCAAGTGATACAGGAACGCAACTGGGTGTTCGTAGGAACTCTGAACTGTAAAGTGGAGGAGGTAGGAAAGACCAAGGACAATCCCGGGTGGTTCATGCAAAGAGAGAAGCCTCTGCTGGTCACGACTGAAGTTGCATTGGTGGATCCCAATGATTTGTGAGTTTAAATTATATCACATCCAGGTTGAGATTAGTTAGCCGAAATTAACGTGAAGTTTAAACTCAGTGACTATAATTAATAGAGTAAGAATTGAATAGTAGGACAGGAATTCTGGGTAGTCAAGTTATAAACATAAATAATAAATTTTAAAACCATTAAATCGTTTTGTTGGTTACAAGCATTGTTTTATAAGATTGTTTAACACATTCACTGCGGGTGCCTCCGATCGGAGGCCTGGAGGCCTCTGTCGTCGGGTGCGTCCGCCTCCGATCGGAGGCATTCGGCAATAGCATGTTTCAATAGTCATTGTTCCCTCAGAGGTTGTGTGAGCCAGTTGTTTCGTTGTTAGCTTGTAGTTGACATGCGTATTGTTCTTTGTTTAGGCTGGTTGAGATAACTGATGATGCACAGTGTATATATTTAGTGTATTAGTTTCTGTTATTTGTGATCATGGAACGAGTAGAACGAAGTAGTGAAATAGACCGAATGCTATTAGACAGTGGGTGACGATATTGACTATTCTAGTGAGTCAGAAGCTTCGGATAACTTGGACACCCCGATCCGCCATGACAGTGACCTCGACGAAGCCCAACAATATGCCGCGTCTGACCAGGAGGACGACACCATCAATGGACATTGATCCCGGTGATGTAGTATACGATCCACAGTGGAAACCCCGAACTGCAGGTTTGAAAGATATACCTTTTACAAAGGAAAAATAAAATACTAGTTCCATTTCCTGAAGATAATACACCTTTTGGTTGGTGGGATTATTTATTAGATGATGATTTTTTACAAACAATAGTTGACAAAAACAAATGCGTATGCTTGGGAAGTATTTTTTTCAGACAGTTTACAACCTAATTCCAGAATAAACAAGTGGTCAGACCTCACTGTGGGCTGAGTTTAAAAATATTTATAGGTTTGGTTTTTCACATGGGAACTGTCCGACTCAATAGGATAAATGACTATTAATTGGAAAAACTGATAAAATGTTCAATTTCCAATTACGTAAGAGAACAAATGTCCAGAGATAGATTTTTATTAATTTTTAGATGTCTCCATTTCTCAGACAATAAACAACAAACTGATGACAGACTATCAAAAATCCGGGTTCTAATAGATTATTTCAATAATAAAATGAAACAAGTTTATTACCCTGGCTGTGAATTTTCCCTAGACGAAGGTACTGTGCTATGGAGAGGCCGTCTACTTTTCAGACAGTATATTTCTGGAAAGGTCATAAGTACGGCATCAAAGTGTACTCTTTATGTGAGCCTGATGGCCTTTGTTTAGCATTTACGGTCTATTCTGGGAAAGGGGGAGAGCTTAGTGGCAAAGGGCATGCCGGAAAAGTTGTGATGCACCTTATGGAGGGAAAAATTAGGGGTTGGCCACATTTTATATATGGACAACTATTATAACAGTTTTCCACTGGCTTCTGAGCTTCTTTTTCATAATACCTACTGTACAGGAACATTATTGACAAATAGAAGACATCTCCCTGCAGAAGTAGTAGGAGCTAAACTGAAAAAAGGAGAAAAAATAGAGCGTTACGCAGACGGCGTAATGGTAGGAAAATGGCGTGATAACGCAACGTATTGTATATTTCTACCAGATTCGAAAATGATTGGACAATGTCTAATAATAGGTATGGTGAACCACGACAAAAGCCATTGCCCATTGTGTATTACAATGCTCACATGAAAGGTGTTGATAGACATGACCAGCTAATGAGCTATTACCTTGTGAGCACAAAAAGCCTACGATGGTACAAGAAAATGTTTATTCATTTTCTACAAATGGTCATGATAAACAGTTTCAAATTGTATCTTGTAGCAAATCCCAGAAAAAAAAACAACAAATTTGTATTTGTTGCAGTCATTGAAAGATTGCTGACAACAAATGTTGCTACACCACAACTTCGCCCCCCGACAAGCTCTTACTGTCAGACATGTGCTATCAAAAACTGAAAGAAGAGACACACAAAGGAACTAGGTTCTTGAGAAAAAAGAGGTGCAGGCAGTGTTGCAAAAGGACAAGAAAAAAAAAACAATGACTGTATATATCTGTGCTCAGTGTCCTGGAGAGCCAGGATTATGTGCCTTGGCTTGCTTCGATAAGTGGCATACCCCGTGAAGAACTAAACCAGTTCATGAACATGTAGATATGTAAATAGTAATTTTGTATTTAGGTTAGTGACCATTTTATTCTAAGATTACTTAAACAATAGTGAATATATATCGTGTTTTCACGTGTGTCATTGGGGGTAAGCATCCTATAGGAGGCCTATGGATTTATGTACCATGTGCGGAACGCCTCCGATCGGAGGCACATGAAGAATAGTGCGGACGCCTCGATAGGAGGCAAAAACTTAACGTCACCGGCGCCGCCATTTTGTTGCCGGAGAATTATTTCCATGCTGTTTCTGGATTCTAATGACAACAAGGTTTGATAATTTGTAACAAAATATTTTAGCATAGTGCATGAGTTTTATATTATTTTTCAGCAGTGAATGTGTTAATTGCTACTACACTCTGACGATGAACTAACGCTGATCACTGAAGCACATTGGTGAAGTTTTACTTAGATCTTAGGAACAGAACATTATTGTTTTTAGCTCTTTCAATCGTTCCTTTGAAGTTGCTACTGCAAGATTTTTGTTCTATTTTAATTGTGGTTCAGTTGGTATGGTAGAAATAAGTTGTAGTAATGATTAGGATATTTTATCAATTTTAGATTTGTCTGGATGTGTTGTTGCGAGTTAGACATTCAGTAGTGTAACTTTTCTGAGAAATATGCAGACTCAATTTATCAACTACAACCGGACGTGACGCTCAAGAGATTCTAATGGCAATTTGGTAAATGAAGTATTGCTAAAGTTGATTGTGGTGAGTAAAAGACAGCTACATTGTCGCTGTACCTGTAACATCACCGTTGAAAACTCGGCAATTAAGAGAGGGTTAAGGGTTAAGAGAGGGAAGTTTTGTCCAAATTGTTAATTTGACTCACCGGCATTGCATCAGCTAAAATGCATTGGGGTTGGTTATTCTTAGCCTCTAGATACTGAAAAAGCTCCATTAGGGCAGAGTCTGTCTCAGGTAAAAAAAAAAACAGGATTCTTGTGAGACCATCTTGTAATATACTACTACTATACACTTTAAATAAATGGTTAAACTTAATTTGTATTCTGATGATTATAGCTAGAAATAATAAATAACTCAGTATGATACAAATGTGAACTTTAATGATGATAAATTAATTGACATACTGTACAGGTTTGAATTTTGAAACAAGATGGAGGATACAATAATGGTAAATTGTTTTTAAATACAGTTCTTAAATTTTAGGGCAGGGTGATCGTGCTGGCTTAATGAAATAGAAATATTAGGTATTGTTTTTAATAAAAGATATTGTAAGTTTGAAAAATAATTTTGTTAAATTTTAATTATATTAATTTGGAATTGTTAGCCAAATCGAATGTTCCTGGGTTTTATGTTCATCCAATGGATCACTGTTAAATTTAAAAGGAATTTTCTCACCCAATGTCTGTCTTCTTCTTCTCTGTACTTCAGTGATAATATGAATTTAATAAATTAACCTTTCTTCTGAATCAAATACTGCTGAATAAAATGTAACCAGTTTCTTTATTTAAAATAATAATCTTGCTTCACTTCTTCTATATCCCTCTCTCCTCTAAACTTTTAAACCTCTGCTCTCTTCACTCAACAATCATCCCTGCACACTGTATCACTGACTTTAGTTTACTTTATAACTTTGAGTTTTATATGTAATAAGGTGAATTTAATTAATTTTGATATATTTAATTTTGTATTTATTATTGTTTGTATTAAAATTTGAGACAATTTATAAATAATTATTCCTTACTTATTTAATTATTATTACTAATAAATTTCTTCTAAATTAAATTAAGTATTGAAATGAATGTGAGATGGGTGTATGAAATGAGTCATTACAATCTCCTGGAACATGAAATTCAGAGGGCCAACCTGAGTCCAGGCACTGTGAGATCCTGCACTGGAACCCCAATCCTGAGAAGTATTTATCGATGGTTTCATACCAAACTCTAGGCTACATGAAGTACAAGTGTTAAGATAATAACAACAACAAAATTAGTTTTCTTAGTGCACATCCACAATTGATCTCAATATCTACTTTAATCTTGTGATTGTTGTTACATCATTTAAGTAATTTCCCTGTGTGTGCAGGAAACCAGTGAAGGTGGAATGGAGGTATACAGAAGAAGGTGAGAGGGTGAGAGTCTCGATGCGCTCTGGCCGTATCATTCCGATGCCAGTTGAGTCCCAGGAGACGATTGACTACAAAGAGAAACATCTTTATATAGGTTAGTTCTTTAAATGCCTTCATTATAAACTTCACAAATTGATATACAGGGTGAATAAAAAGTAACCCTCCCTCCCTCTATTTTGCTCTAAAGTTTATATAAGGAGATATCCTTTGGGTAGTAGTGGAATGTGGAAAGGAAGTTTCATTTGGTAATTTTGAAAATGTTTTGTGGCCCCCAAATATGCGGCATATTGGGGTCAACTCAAAAATTTGACATTTAAACCCTTCTCAAGTGACCCTTCATTTTGAAGAGCATCATAAAAAACTTAAAAAAATGGTGAAAATCTAAGATTGCTATCTCTTTTCCATACAAAATAATAATTTGTCAACATTTCAAGTCTTTACATTTACATTTTTTGTTTTTGTAATGTTAATTTGGATGGAAACTGGTTTGTTGGTCATTTGTGTTCTGAATCAGTTAAGAATGCAATGGCCGAAGGATCCATTGAAGATTAGAAAGTACACTGAAAAGAAATTAATTTGCTAAGAGTGACCAGGCTTTCCCAGTTTCAACTACGGTTTAGCACAAACAAGTTCTTTCTTTGTTCAAATCTCATCATACATCTTGGTCATACTTTTAGAGTGGATATTATCCAGTGGATCATTATTATCCAGTGGTATCATTATTGTGTGGTTAGTATTTCGTGAAGTGTTTCAAAAAACTTTTGTGTGTTTTAGTGTTATTACAGTTATTGATTTTGAATCGCTTTGTCATTCTTACTTTTAAATAATATTCTCAAATTATTACTGCCTACGAAGAATAATGCTCTGTAATCACGAGGTTAAAGTTGAAATGATATTTATTTTCAGAGCTTCGAATGAAAATTATCATGAGACAGAAAGGCAGTTTAATGTTGTACATCCTGATAGGCCTGTGACACGGAAATACTTGGCTACTTTATGTGTAAAAAACTCGGTTGCTCCATCGTGTTTAGAGATCGTGTCAGAAACATCGTAGTGCACTCAATTGTGCACCTGATGAGGCAATGAGACACACTTCACCTATTTATAGGTGTCTCTCATGTTGAAACGATGTAAAGGTTCGTTTTGAGCTCCTTCATCGCTGATTTTCTTTAGATCTCTTCAGACAAACATGACTCCAGATACCAGGAGTCAAGTCTGAGACAGCATCATATTCCAGATGCTGTAGTAAAAGGAAAGTGAACTGAAGCTAAATTCAACATTGAAAATACTTTGGTTAGCACCTTTCAAACCGAAGATTTGATGGAGATATGTAGATGAACAATTTTTCAAATGGCTTTAATAGTATTTCTCCTTCCATACAACTCACAGTAGTGTGTATTGGATATTATTAAGTTATCAGTATGAATTGGGAAAATCAAGAACCTTATTTCTTTAAAGAAATAAGAAATTAATCGTGGCTTTATAGCGGACTAAGCACTAAATCAACTGTTTGTCACAATTAGGCCTTTTTGGTTTCCCGTACTATGTAATGAGCTAAAAATAAAACAAAATATAAATCTGAATACAAAATTCAAATAAACCAATGCAGTCACAATATGGTTGTAAGAAGTTTGTTTGTAATGAATTCATAAATTATACCACTCCTATCCTGATACCACCTCCATCACCTCCTTGTTCTACTGTGACATTCACCAATGTAGAGTGCGAGTTGTCAGTTTGTAATAACATCATTGTTACTTTTATTAATTATATATTTTAGAGATAGTGTACATAGAGTTGAGACAATGTATTTGTTGTGATTCCTCATCTGCGTGATGATCTGTGATTCCTTCCTCGTCACGTTTTGGTATGATTAGTTTATTTTAACCTAGATTATATATACCGTACTTTTGTTTTAGGTTAATTATCCATCTGCTATACGGATTAGATTGCAGATTAAAAAGAACATAACAAAACTACAAGAGTACATAATGTTAAGAGATTTACATAAGCCATAAGCGACTGTACGAGGAGTTAAACTGCATCTGCACGTAGTGTCAGATTTTGTAATTGGTCCCTCAAGGGGTAGATGCCATCACAATATCTCACTCTCAAATATAAACAGAGTGCAGCACATGTCAATAGCATTTACTACTATGCTAATCAAACAAGCAGAGAATAATTTATTGTACATCTTAGAAACTAAATTATGCATAAACTGAATAATTTTAACAGATACATTATTGTATAGAATAACAAGAATCGACTGTTACAGAATCACCAAAGGACACAAAATCAGCAGATGTGAATGAAGTGACTTTTAGCCCAGCTCTGGAAACATTTGAAATGGCAATCGCTAAACAGGAAGGTATAAAAGATGAGAGAATTCCAGCTCAGACGTTCTGGTACTAGTCCACATGTGTAGCTTTCTCTGATGTTCAACTTGTCGTCTGTATTTTATTGTTATTGGATATTATAGTTTTTCATTGTTCATCTTTCTTTTTTTATCCTCCCAGTTTCAACTATGTAAGAATCTTCGTTTTAAGTGAAAATTTATGGAGGGCTTGTTGAAACACCTTTTGAATTCCATCTGGAATAAGCTTATATATTTAACAAGGTGTTTTAACAAGAATATCCTATTAATATTTTCAAAAGGATCATTCCATGTCAAATCATCCAAAGGGTGATACCCAAGGTTATCAGAATTTAATGAAATTTGGTGAGTTGGTTCAAACCATAGACATAAAAAACCACACCAATTTTTTTCAATATCTTGATTAATTTCTGAAACATAGTATGTCAAAGTTTTGTCCAAAACTCGTTAATATTGTGGCATTTGTCACGTCATGATGCCATATCGTTTAACGTTTTAGTAATAAATCTGTTATTACCGAAAACGTACTTTTTATTACGTAATTAATATTGTATTGAAGAATGTGTACTCATTTACTAGTGATATTAAACAAAATTTAAAGTTAATTTTTACTTAATTTTAAGGATGACATCGGGAAGATGGTGTCCATTGATGTCAATCCATTGCTCTAATCGGACTCTGAAGGTTCATTCAACTTTTTCCAGCATATTGACCGGTATGTTGGCAATAGCGTGACGAATGTTGTTCTTCAGTTGAGCCAGGGGATTTTAGATAGTCTCATAAAAAATAATCGCACGGGGCTAAATCAGGTGACCGTGCAGGCCAATGCAAGTCACCTCTTATTTAGATAAGGCATCCTGGGAAGTGTTGACACAAAACTGCCATTGACATTCGTGCAGTGTGTGCTATGGCACCGTCCTGCAGGAACCACATATCTCCCACATCCATCTCATTGAGTGTTGGCAAGAAAAACTCCTGAATCATACGTATGTAACAGTCAGAATTCACTGAAACTGCCTGTTCGTTTTCTTCAAAAAAACTCTCAATAAAGCACATCAAACAGTAACAAATGAATGTAGGGGTCGCTGATGAAGTTGCCTTGGGTTAGCAGGGCTCCAATAGCGCATGTTCTGTTTGTTGACACATCCTGACAGATGGAAGTGAACCTCGTCACTAAAGAAAAAAATATGCCTTGAGGCATGTCAAGAAGCACTTCACATGCTTTTCTCAAGCAACAAAATCACATGAATTAATTTTCTGCACAACAGCTACTTAGTAACGATGAAACTTTAGTTCTTTATGAAGGATTGGCCTCACAGAACGAGCAGATAATCCTACAGCAGCTGCGTGTTTACGGGCAGAGCGCTGAGGGGTCGCGTAACAGATAGCATTACCATATCAATATTTTGAGGTGATCTTGCTGTTTGTGGAAGTCCAGGATTTCTTTTCTTGACATCACCAGTTTCTCTGAAGCTGTTTACCCATGAAACAATAGACTGACGGCCAGGAATACGACCATAGGGTGCAATATTAAAACTGGTACGGAATGCACGTTGTGTGGCAATGATTGAGTCTCTAACTTTGTCCACTCCATGATACAGACTAAACTGAGTGGGTGATAAACTTGACCCTCATTATCGAATGTGCCAATTATCAATTTTGTTATATGTGCTGATAAATCTTGATATTTACAATTAATTTTTTTTCAATATTTAGTTTCATAAGCCCATCTCTTTTTCTTTATTTTCCAATAGCCTTGTATAGAACAGATAGTAGTGACGATCTAAAATAGAAATAAAACTATGAAGAAACCTCATAAAAAATTATTAAATTGTACTGATTGTTGTTGTTTTTGAGTTTGTTATAAAAATATTTTGAATAAGATTTAGATATGGTCCCTACAAATTTTGAGCCATTATATTATTCTGAATCTAAACCTTTAAACTATTCATTTTCAGTTAAAGTTGATATCAACATTTCTTTAACATGTTCTAGAAGTTTATTAACATTTTTTAAGTGTGTTTTTATGTTTTTCAAATGCGAGAAAGTTTGCAGATTTCGTGTTTTCTATGATATATTTATATAGGACATATTCGACTATTTAATAAAATTATTGTATATTTAAGAATTAATTTTCATACAATTTTGATAAATATTTTAAGGTTTTAACTTTTTTCAAAGAATAGTTTTGAATGTGAGTGGATTTTGGAACATTAAGAATTTTTCATACAAATATTTTTCAAGAATTTGAGCTCTTTAAACAAATTTTGTTGAATTTGAAAGACTTGTCCTCGATTTTTAAACATTTAATTTAAAATTACATACAGTTAGGTAATAATGTTCAAGAGTTTTGAGCTTTTTAAACAAATGTTTTTGAATTTAAAATTTTCTTGATCTGTTTCTAATTTAACTATTAGCTGCCATACAATTTTGAAATATTTTTCATGAATTTTGAGCTTTTTAAGTAAAATTAATTAAATTTTCACTCTACATTCTATTGCTATTTTGTGACCTTTTATAAGACTGTTGTGGATACTTATATTTTAAGAAAAAAATGAAGAGATTTTATGGATTTACTTTAAATTTTTTAATAGCTCCAAAAAGTCTTATGAACATTTACTTTATGATGTTATAGATCTTTTTAGGTACTTTAAAAAGTATTTATTTAAATTTTGAATGGCTCCAAAAGTGGTGCAGAACCAACTATATTCTATCTTCTTTTACATATGTATGATTTTTTTTACAAAATAGATTTTAAAAACCAATATAAGGGAACAAGGCAAACTCAACTGTGCTACCATAAATACATTAAACCGGAACTGTAGTTCAACAGTCAGAATAAATACTTTCAGACTGTTCATTGATAAAAAGAACGTAGATGGAGAGTTTTTTTTAGCCACGTACGTAGATATATTTTATTCCTTTGACAGCAAGGTAAACTCTACTTATGGCACTGGATAAATCTTAGATCAAAAGTAAATTACAAAATCCGATGTATTTGACTGAAGTAAGTTTCCGATCACTTATATATGTATATATTTTCTTGATCAGGGCATTAGGGTTGGTAAACTCGGTGCACCTGATTTAGCAATCCTTAGACATGTAACCCCCTCGCTTGTGACGTTAAATTGATGAAATGGAGTGCTAAATCAGTGCACTGGCCGTATTCATGTATTAAGCTGTATGCATTTTACATAAACGTGATCATGTAATTACAGAATTTTTCAGGTAGCAACAATGCGTAAATGTAACAAAGCATATTATTTATGCTATTCTGCTACAATATACTTAATAAATTTCCCAAGTAACGCCCTGATGATGACATGGAATCTCTAATGCCACTGGTTAAATCATTTACGGACCTCTTTTCATCCAAGTAAATTTGCCAGCTAACATAGGAATTGGCTGTTACGGCTCGTAATTACTTTTTGTGAGAACTGTTTTAATATAAGAGTACTTCATAATGTACGTATTAACAAGTAAGTAGTAGTGGAGTTTACGCATTTCGTGACTTGAATCTTCATAGAAACAATTTCAAATTGATTGTTACTAATTTTTATTTCCATGACAGCAACTCTATGAACACGAAAGGTTGTTACCACTTTTCATGACCATATTTAAACTAAAATAACACATTAACTCAAATTTAAGGTTAATTGGCCTTTGCAATGAAAGGCAGAATGTCGAAAATAATATAGAATGTATTTATATGCTCGAAAATGTTTTTAGAAAACATATTGGACATTTTAGGCAACAGGACAGCAAACTGGCTGGAATTTGCTTGTCAAAAATTATTTATGTCCTGCATGTTCCCCTTAAAATTTAAATAATTAAACAATTTTCAAATTGTTTGTAGCTATCAGAAGGATTACTTTCATCTCCACCGAATTTTACATTTTTGAGTTGTTATGCTTACCAACCTAAATTGGAAACGTATCTGCAGCTAAACGTTATTGTGCCAATTAATTCCTTTTATTAGTCATACTATCTTTACAGATAAGAATTATTATTTTTAATTCTCCTATAACAAGTAAATTAATCATAATTAAAAAACTGAAATGAAAATGCGAAATACAGAGATATAATGGTCCTGGTAAGTGGGAAATCAAAAAATATAATTTATTAAATTAATTTAAAAAAATATATATGTACGTAATTTAAATAAATTTAATTCCACAAATAGAATACAAAGTTGTTTGAAGTTCGTAAGAATTAACCTTTTCGTCTTAGTAATCATCAACGAAATATTGGTTCTTTGTTTAAAGTTTATTACTTAGGACTCCAATCCTTGTAACGCAGTGTTTTATTTTTATACTGTTAATGATGGAAAATATTCAAAAACCAATTATCCATTGTAATATTTGTGTTAAACTCTGGTTACTCTATTGCAACAGTAATGCATTAGTCTTAAATGTATGAAATAATTGGGAAATATTGAAACTGAGGGGTGCTAATTAAGCGCCTTGGCAATGTCCATATACTGAATAAGCACCCCTTAGGTATGACATCAGAGCACATGGGAGTATTTATTCCAGGGGTTACTAAGGCAGCGTCCCCGTATACTCAACTGTGGCATCAGAAATGTAATAGATTCAAACCAGAAATATAAGCTTCTACAAGCACCAATCCTAAAAATATAAACCAGTGAACATTTTATTTAATTTTAAATTTCTTAACCATAGTTACTGAAATAATAAGTAATTTCCTGATATATATCCTACTTCTGTTTGAATATTTTCATACTGCTCCTCATATTATATCATTCAAGGTTTCATACCTCAAAGATTTCATTCAAAGGTTACGCCCTTCAATTTTGAAAATAACGTGGAAAGCCGTGGATAACTGCTAGTTATTAAAATAAAATGAAACGAAAGAATGGAATTTTCAGTACAAGGTAAATTTGCAAACCTTGGAAAACTATATTAATGAGTCAAATTCGTGCAATCATAATTTAAGTACCTATGTCAATTTTTTATAATGATTGAAGGATAAAGTTCTTTATGCTAATAATATACTAATAAACAACAGACACAGTATGTAATGTACTGTAGTTGTGTAGATTTATTTTTACATATTGTATTATGGGAAGATGAGTGTACTCTACTCATAGTTGAAGATTTTATTGTAAATAAATTAATTTTTGCCGGTGCACCCAGGAATTATTTAAGCCAGGTCTCTGATGACTAATACAGGGACAAAGGATGATAAGTTTTAAACATATAATATAATATAAAGGCTTTGTCGCATATAATATATTTTTTTTAGATGAAATCGCCAGATAACTGTTTTCAACAATCTGTGTACCATATTATAGTAAATGGATCACGCGGAGAGCAAGAGGAGAGATGACGTCACAGGCAGAATCGATTCATTGTTGCTGGAGTGGGTGGTGGAGAGGCTTGTGAAGGTCGCTGACTGACGTGACGGGATGCACGGTTCCTTGGTTAAAGATTCGACTCTTTACCTGACGTCAATGCATAGATTCATTACTGAGATTGAAGTGATTGGATCCTGGGGAAAATGACGTAGCGCGGTCAACTTATACCTGATTGGTAAACATTGTAAACACTTGAATCGTTAATTTTTTGTCGATTTGAAGTAGTAACGATTGTGTATAAAGGGTGTCATAAATCAGTCTGTTGAAAAGTGTTTTTGTATTTATAAAACTGTTTTATTATAGGCGGTATTGGAGGTTACTTAAACTCACCATTAACGGTACATCACTTGAACAATCGGTATGTGAAATTGACTGATTGCGGTGCCTTGTGGCAGACCCCTCCTTACTGATCCTGTCACGTATTCTGGGTTTGGATATACGATGTAAAATGCCATAAATACACGAACTTGTTAAATGTACGAATACACGGACGCGAAACTATAAAACAATGTATGTTATTTCATACTAGTACTTACCCGCGGCTTCGTTCGCAATTCCTCTGCATTGTGAAGGAAACAAGATTTGTCGGACATCTGCCATCGTTCAGTGATACAAAAAAATCAGTAACACTACGTTTCGAGATCTGCAATCTGATCTCTTCTTCGGGTAAGTAACTAACCTAACACATAATTGCAAACTAGATTAAAATAAACAATCATACCAGAGCGATGTGACGCGCGTAAGTCAGGAATCTCAACCACCATGTTGTGTGTCAACTTCACTAACTCTAAAACATGCACTTAATAAAAAAAAGAACTAAGCACAACACTAATTATTAAAACTAAACTACGGAAAACCTACAGTCGTAGGTGGTTGGTCGACGAATGTAGACCTATTGTGACCTCCACAATCAAAAGGATCCTAGTGATTAGGATGACCGAACAAGATTTCTTGTCATCCGAAACTATGAATAAAGATCTAAAAATGGAATAGACTGCATAAGCCAATTTCAGTGGGTACGGGTCAAGGAAGAAAAATCACTAACAATCTTTTACAATACTTGACTAAATGAATATTTTGAATTTGAAAGCTTTTCAAACCCAAAGTTAGCCAATAATATTTACAGTGAAACGATCATGAAGTGCTCCCTAAATAACAAGTAAGTACAACGATCTACAAACTGTACTGGTGGTTTTGCCCCCATGCACCATGGCTTCATTATAAACTTAAGACCTTGAGTTAAGGAAAAATTGGGAAATTCCTGAAAAAGGAAACAGTAAAAAGTCAACAGACAAATAAACTGAAAAAGGCAGCAAACAGATAAATCTCCGTCTAAAATCGGTGATGAGGAAAATCTGGAATCAGATTAAAACTAACCACAACACTAATTTATTAAAACTGAACTACAGACTAGGTCTGCATTCGCCGACCAACTACCTACGACTGACCAGCAACAGATCTATATTGTGACCTGTATTATGTAGTTCAGTTTTAATAATTAGTGTGGTGTTTAGTTTTTTATTAAGTTCATGTTTTAGAGTTAGTGAAGTTGACACACAACACGGTGGTTGTGATTCCTGACACGCGTGTCACAACGCTCTGGTATGATTTGTTTATTTTAACCTAGTTTACAATCATGTGTTAGGAGAGTTATTACCAGAAGAAGAGATCAGATTGCAGATCTCGAAACGTAGTGTTACTGATTTTTTGTATCACTGAACGATGGAAATGTCCGAAAAATCCTGTTTCCTTCACAATCCTTCCATTGTCCAAAACAAACGCCAAACAAAGGACATGGAAAAGGTTTACGGCACTGATTAAAATGTAATAGGATGGACTGCCATGGTTCAATTGTGTAAATATTATAACGATTACTTCCTCACACGTTTTCAAGTTTTAATACAATAACGTGAAAAAGATATCTACTTTTGGTTGCCCTACAATAATCAACACAGTATGATGATTGCTTTGCAGCAAAGGCGCGTATAATTGACAAAGTTAAAGCAGAAGGGTATAAGTCTGCCAGGCATTAAAAAAATCTTATTTAATGTTAAATTAGCGGAAGTACTTGAAATTGCATATTCAAAATAAGTGATATAGGTAGAAAAATATCGTAAATAAAATATATATATATATAAACAAATGTTCTAAATATACAAAACTTTAAACTATGTTTACTCAAAACATCAGATGTCTTCTTTTGCTGAACACAAGTGACGGATTTGCCAAGGAGTTTTAAACTTCTTTTCTTATCGTTGCACTATAGCTGCAGAGCAATGACGATTCTCACTTTACATAGAAGTGACGAGCTACATCCAGGTTAATGTAATATGCTCAATCGGTTGTTATACCAACATAAAATATCAGAATTACTAAAAATCATTTATACAGAAAAACAGTTTACTATTAAGCCGAGTGCAGTAAACAAAAATTGGCCATGTCAGTGAAACAATAAGCGTAATTAATTATCTTTTATAAAACATTGGTGAGTTAGTGTTTATGTCATTTGACATAGGTACGCTTATGTTTTAACTGATGGAATGTAAAAAACTGTAAAACTATTTCCTGTTTCTAACTTAACTTTTGAATTTGTTATAGTGTACAGTAAAATGATTATACATTTCCAAAAACATTTCCAAGGTTTAAAAAGGATTATTCTTCGTTACCTAATTTTATGATATTTATTTTTTCCAGTAAGATGATGTAAGCGTAGACAATTTACATTCGATTGGCCAAACAATATTAGTTATAAACAAGCATTGACCCTTTGAAATTGGAGTACTTATAATACTTCGATATTGTTACTCTTTCTATGTGTAGAAATTTCTACTATTCTTGCAACCATCACACGGCATATTTACATATTCGTCATCTGTAGTATCTACATTGCTGATTTTGATTTTTCAGCTAGTAAACCCCAATCACAAACTTTTGTTCAACCAATATGGAATCTTGAAATGGATTTCCATCAATAAACTTAATTTAGATTTTATAGACACAACAGTGTACTCAAAACTGATAAAGGCTCATTTTACTATATCCACACATCATTGATGCACATCTAGTAATGAAAAATATCAAAACTTATCCTACGACCAATTTGGTTATATCTTTACTGAATACCTCCTGGACATACATATAGAAAAAACTACATGTGGTAGGAAAATATACAAACAGTAAAGAAAAAATACAGGACATTTGTATTGTTCTTTTTATTAATTTATTTTTATGATATTGTAATAAATTAAATACAGGTATAGTTCTTGAGCTGATTTGTCTGTTGTAAATGCACAACGTTCTTAATAAAATTAGAGAACATTGACATTCATTGTTAGATAAGCGCAAAGAACAACGCCATAGTCAGTATTATTGAACAAAAGAAAGTCTACCAGTTTAGTTCATAATGTACCAGTTCCGAAATAGAACTGATGAACGAGGAACCAAAGTAACAATCTCCTATGCGCATTTCCTGGCATCCAGTTCACAGTTCCAGATAATTTGTTTCTGTACTAGTCAGGCAGTGACAGTCTACACTCAACAGTCGGCTGCCGATAGCCGTAGTGGTAGGTTGGTTGAGTGCGAAGAATGGCTGACTGTTTTAAACCATATGTTGTCTGTGTCGCTCGTCTTTTTGTTTTCGGTGACTTCCCTTTATGGATTTAAAGTTGACAGATATGGCTTACTGATGCCCAACGTCAGGCCTAATGTGGTATGTATACCTAAATATCAGTAATATTTTGTTGACCTACTCATTAGGCAACACCTTAGTTTAATTTATTCACCCATATGTTACTAGCAGCCTTTTCTGTTGTTTAACCCTTTTAGGACCATTAAATTTTAGGGTTTGCCATTTTTACAATTACGAGCAAAGTAATTAGTAATGCTATTATTTAAGTAAATATAGAAATAGTTCTCCATTTTATTTTTACTTGGTGTTATCCCCTTCACATTCAATTTTTATCGAATTACTTCGCAAAAGCACTTATGATACAAAATGATGGATACCCTATGGTATTTTTAAAATGTAAGTAGGCATACATCAGGTACATATTATTTCAGTGTTCATGGTCAGGAGGATCAGAGGTTAAGGAATATTGCGACTGACTCTTCAGGTTTTGCACATTTAAGAGCATTTCTGTTTCCAATTATATAGCTAATACTGAGAAATATACTATACATACACATACGTAGAACTGAGAAGTGTACTTCGGCAAAAAAGCGTCTACTTCTTGCTGTTGAAATTCACTTCAGTTCTAATGTATTCGCGGTTTCACTTTTGAGCTTGCCTCATTGCCCCCAATAAAAAATATATTCTTAATTCTTGCTAATATATATATATATATATAGGAAACCTACTTAGGTCAAAAAGCGTCTTCTATCTTTTGTGAACTAAGATATTTCTAGTGCCTTATTTCAGTTTGCATTGTCACAATGAAGAAAGTGTGGTACTGTACATATGTAGATAATGTACTGTATCTACTCGCAGTATGAGGGGGAATAATTTTCAAGTTCTTGGAATATTTTTAAATAATTGTTTATAATAGGGTTTGAATGATAAAAGTCTTGTTTTTACAACTGTAGTCTGGGAAGAATGGCACTGTTCTTCCACTTAAAAAATTCCATATTTTTACAAATTTAAATGTTTAACTAAAGTTTCAGGCCTCTTTGATGAATTTCAGCTGAAAGTGTCAGCAGTTGTTTAGTTAACAAACTTTGGATTATAAAAAATAAATACTATCATTATTTTACTGAATTTAAAATTATTCCAGGTAATTTTTTTCTATATTTCTCTTCATATAAACCTTCTGCAGATTTCCAACTAATATATAAAAAAAAATTTTGTCAAATTGTTCCTGCTGTTCTTAAGATCAGTGCTTAGCAATTCATAATTGTTATTTATAAAATTCAATATTCTTTTGATCATATGGTTTTTAGTTTATATATATAAGGCTAATCCAATTTAAGTTTCCTACTTTTTATGTAAGAAAGAAAGAACACACAATAGTTGTTTGTATTTACTTAAATTTTCTTTTATTAACCAAATATTTGGCATTTTGGTAATTCTAAGCAATATATGGGTCAACCTCGATTTTTCTCATATTACAATATAATGTTCCAATAGTCAATTAGAAAAGGAAATGACTAGAATTTCTTGCTGGAAAGCAGTTATAGGGAGCAGGCAACCGCGAGAATTACCTATTAGTGATCAGGGGCACTGGCGTGATCTGGGCTTCAAATTTGGAACTACTACTCGAGTTAATTTTTTTCTAAAAGAGCAAGCAGCGCGAAGCGCTGCGCAGCGGGCAAGCATCGTTCGTGATCTTCGTCTATACTGAATTGATTCAGGCCAAAGGAATGACACAGAGTCCTTTACCAGATTTTTTACGGAGATTTTGTATTGGGCGGATTATATTGTTTACTTTGCTTTCCAGCATGTAATTATGTGTTTTAAAATTGTTTTACATACATTACCTACATTATATTGTAATATGTAATAACAATTTATCAGAAATTTTTAATAAAATAGGATCACGCACGATGCCTGCCCGCTGCGCAGCGCTTCGCGCTGCTTGCTCTTTTAGAAAAAAAATTAACTCGAGTAGTTCCAAATTTGAAGCCCAGATCACGTCAGTGCCCCTGATCACTAATAGGTAACTCTAAGCAATATATGGACCGTCTGGCGGTTGCCTGCTCCCTATAACTGCTTTCCGGCAAGAAATTCTACTCATTTCCTTTTCTAATTGACTATTGGAACATTATATTGTAATATGAGAAAAATCGAGGTTGACCCATATATTGCTTAGAATTACCGGCATTTTTCATTAACAATGAAAAATTATATTAGGCAAATGGTCAGCTAGTGATCAACTTTTTGACAAGTTTTAGGGGTTATCTGGGCTAGGTGAATATTTATTTCAGTTACTCCAACGTTGTAAGTTCGTTAGCGTAGATACAACTCTCTAGAAACCCCAAATAGAAAAAAAACCAGAGATATGTTAAATCACATTATCTTGTTAGCCAATTGGCATTACTGTAACATAAAATAATGCAAAAGCACTCAGTTTTCATGCGCTTACCATTGACAGTTATGTCACCGTTTTATGCACCACAAACCACCATGCCAGTTTTTGGGCATGAAAAGGTATTGCGTGTATGACATAAGGATTTTCATTTTTCCTTATGCGGTAGTTCTTTTGACATACCCACTACCTAGATGAATTAAAATATGCTTCAAAAGAAAGAAAAGAAGAATTTAAAATTTGTTTTTGAAAACAGCATCAACTTCTTGCTGCTAGGACATCCAAACTGCATACATTCTTCACTGTCTAGGATCTTTGGGTTAAGGTTCTTTCATTTAACTGAATTTTATTGAGGTATAAGTGCAAATGTTTATGCACCATTAAAAAGGCATACGTAAAGGGTGGTAAAATTTTAGCTTACTATATTGGGACTAGCCTACTGAGAATTAAATAGCTGTAAAATGTTGCGTATTTATAATGCACCAATCATCAGTTTAGGACCACACATTTATGAAATTTATCATTTAAACATTGCTCAAACACGTTACACTGTTCAATTGTACTACAAAAACAACAATATCATGCACACTTTTTTTATATAGGTATATATGTATCTATAAACGTGTGCATTCATATGTCAATTTTCCTAAGAATTTGTTTTGTCACATTGAATTGGAAAACAAAAAAGTAATTAAAATGTGGGAGGCCTATTATTAGTAAGTAACTTGAATTACGGTATTATCTATTAACAATATAAAAAAATCACAAAAATTTAGTAAACTGTTATCAAAATAAGTTATAAAGAAAGATGTACATTAGTTCATCTGATTCGCTGCTGAGATATGCATTGTTTTCTTAATAAATCACTCCTACTTACACTAACATTATATAAAGCGACATAACATTATAAACTAGCAAAGTAAGAAACAGCAAAGTATGTGACTTCAAAGGTAATGGTGCTTTAAACTTGACTTAACTAAGAAACAAAAATGAACCGAATGTTTGATAAATTTGTGAGTCAATACAAGTTTTATTATACGATAAATTACTGCAAAGAATGACATAGCCAATTATATATATATATATATGTATATATATATATATATATACAGTATATCATATTTTGCAAATATTATGTACAAAATATAGACTATATCGGTTAAATTAAATGAAAAGATATGTATTAGAAAAACGGTCAATAGATAATTCACTCGATCCTTTTCATATAAAAAAGTGAGGGTGATACATCACCTGCTGGTCCTTATATTTAAATAAAACAAACAAATTCTTGTTTTTAACATACACATTCTACTGAATTTACTAAAAGTGGCTTAAATAAATTCCCTGCAGTGACATAGATTTTTAGGCAAAATATTCATGTTCTTTTGTGAAGCTTATTTGTTCAATCCAAATATAAAATTTTAGCTTATACTCAATTTACTCATAACAATGCAGAAAAATAAATTAATTACTTTTACTGTACATTTTATGATGCTCCAAAAACATGTAAAAAGTATTAAAAAGCTATAGGTGGTAAAATTATATACACGGTATCATCTTTAAATACTTGCTAAAATACTTACTTTGCAGATTTTTGTTATTCTTTTGTACTGAGATGTGTTACTTTCCTAAACAATAGACTGCTTTCTAAACAATAAACAAGTATATATTAACTTCAAGAAAGAAAATAAATAAATAATTTTATATTTTAAATCGTCTTCAGGAATTATATCACATATTCGATGTCTCGCTTCTCCATTATAAATGTAAAAAAGGCCTTAACAATCTTTGAATATTTATGTATTATATATAACTAATGAGGGATATTTCCTTTCACAACCAATATAGCTGTAACAGCACACACTGCTATTAAATAAATAGTTAATATTCTTTGTTTTGAGAATAACAATGAAAAGATATTTAAAGTGTGACAATGTAATCGTACTCTGAAAATAAAGGTGATCCCCACTCTCCAGATGTACCCAAAGTGATCTGAGCACGAGAAAGTTCTGATCACAAGTGCCTCTGGTCATAAGACAGTATTTCATTGTGCCTTTGGCGCTAGCCGATACTTGAGGCAGAAAAGTAAAAACATCCCCTAAGATAGTATCTACAAATCAGGCTGGAAATCACATGAGCGTCTCAACCCCTTTTCATGTTTGACAAGATACAAAGTGGTGCGGCATGTGGACAATCAACATCTCACTGCAGCCTGCATTCCAATTTATTATCCTTACTTTACTAGTCTTCTTTTGTCTTTACTTTTATCGGAAACACACATTAAATTTCTTTCAAATGAAACATAGAATAGCCTTTTCAGAATAGTTGGAATAGAAGACAAAATATTCTATTCAATCACTACATTGAAAACACACCAACTAATACTGATAAGTTTTTTTATTTTGCGAGGCCTTTTGATACCAAGGCTATCTTCTTCAGAGACATCACAAAAATAAATACGCAATTAAATTTAAAATAGAAAATACATTGGTGTGTTTTCAGTGTAGTGATTGAAATTAAAAAAAGCTAATACAAGCCTAAATATTTCAAAATATTTTATGTAATACTTGTTTTTTTAAAATTTATTTTGTCTGCTATACAAAGTCATCAGAAATATAATTATAATGTTAATTTTGTGCTTTCAATAGTGAAAAGCCTGAAGTTGATTCAGTAATTGTTCAGAGTTACCCTAGGTGTGAACAAGAGGTTATGGAGTACAAGAATTTGTATAAGTTTCATTGACTGATCCTTTGGTGAAGCCCTCCTGCAGCAGTTGCTGATGAATGAAATCAGATTTTGGTCTGTCTGTACCAGCGTCTGTTCTCGCTGGTCTGTACCCACGATAAGTGTGAGGCAAGTTGGCCAAGACCTCTAGTTTGCTACTACGTACCTCAACATCACTATTGAAAAGTGAAAACGATGATCTATTGGGAGTCCTAATTTCTGTTGGTCAAAAAGTAAACAGTAGTTGATCTTGTGGGTTACCATTTTGGAAAAAAAAAAAAAAAAAAAAAAAAAAAAAAAAAAAAAAAAATTCAGAATAAACAACAGAATACAGAGTGGGCCAGACTACCTGGACCACTGATTGTAGCAATATAACAAATAAACAAGAAACTAATTACATCTCATTTTGAACTAGACAAAGTACAAATAATGAGAAACAATTGACAATGAAGAAATTGCCCAAGTTCAGAATACATTTTTAGGTCTAATTATCAACAGACATTGAAGTTGGGACCTGCATGTTGATTATATCTTAAGTAAAACCAATTCTGGAATTTATGCTCTTGAAAGGGTTTTTCACTTCTGTAATTTAGGAGTTTTAAAAAAAAGTGTAAGTCCCATGTCCCATCCTGTGTCTCATATGGCATATGTGTTTACGGAGGGACATCTAATAAAAACCTAACATAGATTCTAATTGGTCAAAAAAGAGTTCTAAGAGCAATGTTAAATTTAAAAAACTACGAGTTCATAAGACAATATTTTATTAAATTGAACATCCCAACATTCCACATTTTACAAATGCTGGTATAAACAAAAGTAACGAGTTTATAACACATGCAGATATCCTCAATTATGTCACAGAAAAATTTTAAGTTAGTATTACCTTATCACAAATTAGAGTTATTTAAAATACGGTGTTAAGTTTTTAAAATTTATTCCACAATTAACTAAAAACATTAACAAAGAAAAAGAGAACAAGAGTTTTATAATTTATAACAACTGGATCTATAACATTTATCTGTTAGAATAGTTGAATTATGTACATAAGAACTAATGGCATTATTTATATTTCATTTCTCTGTGTAAATAGTACTTATTGCATGTATATATATTTGTAAATGTAATTTATGACTACTGTGTTTTTAGTATCGAGCCTTGACTATTCATGTTATCATATTGTAATAACAAATGAATAAAGGAGTTATTCTCCATGAACTGTCAAATAACTTGTCCTTATGAATATCTTAAGTTAATATGTTAATATAACATTCATAAATTTTTATATTGATTAAATGTATTATTTTTAATATAAATTTAAAACTAACTATTTGAATACATAGAATCTTGGAATTTGAAACATAGCCCAGAACGTGATAAATTGAATATGAAGGTTTCATGTAATTGTATTCGATTCAAAATGAAAATTCAGTCATTTATAACTGGTGAATGAGAATTTATATTAGAATGTTGGAGTTTTTTGTCATGTTAATAAATATATCTAATGGGCAAAATACAGGGACAATTTTATTAAAATCCTAAACTGTTGGAGCAGGCTGTAATATTTTTCACTAAAACTTTGAATTTGGGTAAAGCCTTTTTTTTGTTTTGGTTATAGCTGATATACACACATGCCTAGAGGCAAGTTTAGGCCTGCACAAACCTCTTCAATTCATGTGATTATAGAGATATGTACACTGAAAACCAAAATAAGGTTTTTTAGATCATCATATTTGTTTCCCATACTATAACCCATGTGATTTTAGTGACAAAGCTTATGGACTAGTGATGAAATATCCTGATTATAATCTTGACCACTTCCCTTTATCTTTGTTTGAAACCACAACAAGCTATAATTGAATGCCTCAATATCAGATATAATGGAATAATCCTTTATTTGTTTTTATTACGTTGATTGGAAGAACCTTTGATTTAATGTTGTTAGGAAAATTATTAAATCCAATTTAAGTTTATGATACTAAAAACTTATATTTTAGTACTTATGTGTATTTGCGTTTTCAGTGGTTTATTAATTTTTTGTTGTTATAAATAAGAATAAGAGACAAGAAAAAAGTTGTTCCATAAATGAGGATCACACATAAGTTTCAGCCCAGTCAGAATAACAAAATTTGTTTTCATATAATGTTGCGCATCAAAAGAAGTTATTTGAAATGTTATGTACTTCTTAGTAATTTAAAAATAAGGCAAAGTATTTTTGTATTTATTAGACCATGTCGATGTGTACTAAAGCTTGAATTCAAAATGCTCAAAGAAAGAGGTTTAAATTAATAACATATATATATATATATATATATATATATATATATAATATATATATATATATATATATATATATATATATATATATATATATATATATATATACAGTATGAGTTAAAAGTATGGATACACTCTGTTTAGTTTTTTATGGATAAAGATGGAGGGATAGAACTCAGGAAATAGAACATGTTTCTAGGAAATAGAAGGGAACTTTTTAGTCACTGTTACAACTTTGCCCGTTTCCCCAAAATGCGATTTGGGGGGGGGAGGAGCTCAAAATTTTTTAATGTAAGGACCCATTAAGTGATACCTCAATTGAAAGGTGAAAGAACAGTGGAAACTACAGCCTCCATTTTCATCCATCAAAACTAAACCATACAAGTGTATCCATACTTTTAACTCATACTGTATATACAGGGTGTTCAACAATCCTTTTACCAATATTTTTGGGTTTTATTTCTGGACCAAAATACCACATTATAACACAAAAACTCAATAATTACCTAAATAGCCGCCATTTTTTTAATTTTTCTTAACAATTTTTAATTTGAGAATGACTTGTGTTATAAGTTGAAATTTGGTGTTTATCTATATAATCTAAAGCCCTAATTAGAAAAATTTGATTTTTCAAAGCTTTATTTTTAAAATGGCAGCTTCCTGAAATCTTTTCAAACATAAATAACTTAAAAACTACATATATATATATGAAAAAGAAGTCACATTATTAGATTTTGGTGAGACAATTGAATTACAAATCCAACCGTACCAAGTTTAAGACAATTGGTTGATAAATGAGGGAGAAAACGTGCTTTTAAAAAATCAAGTACTAAACAATATCCACTCTCACTGTTTGTGAGCCACAACAATCAGCTGTTTTAATTTTAACTGTTCTAATCAGCTGATTTTAACATTAAATTTTTTGATCTATCGTCATAATATCCTTACCTTTTGCAGTAGTTAGGTTTCTTTTTATTAAAACATATAAAAATAATCTCTTATAAACTATTGTCCCATTCTGTATCATCAGATCCTTGCTTAGGTAAATGACACATGAAGACTGGCAGAAAAGGCTGAAAAGGGCCTTTCCTAAAAATATGAACATTAGTCAATATTAATCAAAACTTTTACCTAAAGTTAAATAACAAGGCTGTATATCAACAATCTATATTGAAAATGTTTTATGGTAATTATTTTATTTATATCAATGCATGAAACATAATACATTTTAGTATATACAAATCTAAGCATCGTAAAATATTGATTAAAGGGAGTTGTATTAAAAATGTAATGCAAATTATAACATTATTGAATTGTGAATTAAAGAAGCCAATTTATCCAGTGTCCTTGTGAATATTGCCAATTACTTTTAACATTTTAAATATCTGTTACTGGATTTTTATATTAAAAATTTATGGATAGGTAGTCCAATAAAATGTGCAACCAATTGACTGATATTTAATTTTGAAGATGGAGCTTATATTCGTTTTCTTGTTGCAATTTCTATATTAGAAACGTTTAAAACAATGGTTGTTGTGGATTTTCAGTATAGTGATTACAAAATTGACTGATGGCTAGCTAGTCTGTAAATAAATCATTATATTGTACCAAGGAACCGGTGGGTGTTGGAACTAATTAGCACTACAGAGTAGATAGCAGCTGATCTCGTTGTTACGCTGGTTGCCATGGCAACACAGTGACGTCACCCATTGATGCTGAGCTGTCCTGTCCGATCCTATCCCACCCATGCATCTACAAACTCTTGAATAATAATTAATCAACATCCTGTCTAAAGAGGGAGAAACTTAGTTAAACTTAGTTATTTTCTTAACAATAACAAGATAAAATCTATTGCCATAATTCACGTACCACCTTTTAAATCAATAAAAATATTGAAATTGTTTTAATATATCATATTTAATTCTTTTAATGTAAAATTAGATAAACTAGGCTTTACACAGCATCAACATCTCTACCTTTCACTAGCTTAAAGCTGCTGATGCTCCAGTAGCATCATCAGCTTATCTCCTCAGAGACCTGGTGAAGTAGATCCATTTTATAATCCTTTCTTAATAGCCCTTCATTGTTGTGTTATGTGTCACAGATCAGTGTGGATTCTGTGTTAATGTTATGGTTCCTTATTGTTGTATCATAATACAAAAATGAGAAGTTAATTGTCATTTATGGTGATTAGGTTTGTTGGTCAAATTTGAATAATATTTATCACCGAATTGATGTGTCACATGATAATATTCACTATTTATATCATGTAATACACTTTATATTAGATGTGTAAGATTCACCTGTATTTTTCAACTGCTGCAACACTCTGTTTTATAAAAGTAGATTTAACCCATTGTATCAGTTGAGTTTAATAGAATTGATTTCACTCGCTGGGAAAATATTTACAATCCCTTTAAATCAACATTCAAATCATCAATATTAATTGAATTCACTACTTCAAACATCTTGTGACATTCTCTATATACACACTCAGCATGTGAACACCAAACTTAGAGTTGGCAGTCTAATTAGAAATTAAATAAAACTTTTGGTATTTAACTTGTTATTCCATCACACCAGATACATTAAAACACAGTCAATTATCACTGCGCAAGATTGTATCAATTAAATTTGAATATCACATGTAGAGTAACAGAAAGAATTTCAACACGTGCTTCCCGTACAATCTTGGTATTCAGAAGAAGGAATCAGGCCGAGATCTTTCTAACAACTTGCTGGCTTACACAACGGGATCCACAAAACCGGAACTGAAGGGAAACCAGTAGCTCTTTAGCTTCTAATCCAAACCGATATGTAAAATTTGAATTACAAATATCCTTCTTTGTATTTATTTTCAATTTCCACTTACCGTTCTCTGCACAAACTGTTTGAATTTAAATTTAACCAAAATTGTTCTGGTACACTGGATCTGAGCTTTACACAGCATCAACATCCCAACGCAGGCAGTTACACAACATCAACATCCTAATGCAGGCATTTACACATCAACATCCCAATACAGGCAGTTACACAGCATCAACATCCCAACGCAGGTAGTTACACAGCATCAACATCCCAATGCAGGCAGATCTGCATCTTTATATTGCAAAAAGCTGCATTCCCATTCCGCAGTAGCATCTCAGCTTATAACTTCAGAGATCTAGATATGAATCCTAATTCAGACTTGGCATTTTCACGCTGTAATCATCTGAGCCTCAAGGAATGTTTTAAGTGGGTTTCAGACTATAATTTTAGATAACCCACAAAAGAAACTTTACCCTAAAAAAAGTAAGTCCTCATGTCCCATACTTTCTCCATATATTCTTCTACACCTAGCGATACCTCACAGATAAGTTAGTATTAAATTGTAAATACGAGTTTATACAATAAAAATAGACTATTAATTGTAAAAAGCAACAGAATCGGCTACATAAGGACTGTGTGTGTTACTTGTAAACTACACATTCCTTGACTTTGTAACCATCAGAATGGCAAAAAATAAATAAAGAAATAAACAATAACTTACCAGGAATAAAAAAAAATCACAAAAGTAACTTAACTGTCATCGATAGATTACAGACGTCAAAGTCATAGATCTCTTAATTCACTAACAGTTTAATGTACGTCTTAATAATCTTGATCTAATAAAATACAAAATTCTTTCTAATCTTCTTTACCTTATTATTAATTATGATAATATATAATTATAGTATTATTATTATGATTATAGTGTTATAATTGTGTTGTTATATTTTATTTATTATTATGATGCTAATTATATTATATATTTATTAGAATATTTATAATATATATTTATCAATTTAGTAATTTCTAATCAAAATGTTCATCTAATTTATTAGCTTCCTCCTCTGATAGTGTCTGGAATGAATGTGGTATGCTATGTTATTGTTTAGCTTCAACTATAGTGTTGTCTGTTGAAGATTTTCAATTCACAGCAATTCAGATTATTACTTTTTGAGAAATCCATTACCACTACAATGAAATGAACTTCATAGATTGTACATGAGATTTCATCTTTAATCCCTCAAAGAACATTCAATGTGGAAAAATACAAAAAAATTAAAATCTTCTTCTAATAAACAACAAACTTATCGATGGTACAGTTAAAGAGTCAGAGTTCACCAAAATAATTCCCAAATGTTTTGTAGGAAATTTTTTTAATATATTTAAACAGAAATCTCACAAAATTTATACACAAGAACATAGATTGAAAATGTATAAAACAAATTTGCAGTTTATGATTTAATAAACTGCAGATACTGTTGGAAAGAAAATGAATAAGCCTTTCCCACAAATACTTTTGTAATTTAAAAACTTTGAAAAATAACATAATTACCATTCTTGAAGATGGAGCTTATATTGTTTATTGAATTGGTAAACATCACTAAGTGTAAAAACACACAAAAACAAATAATTAAATACTCTTTAATTTCACGAGGTCTTTCAATAGCAAGGCTGTATTCATCAGACATTTCACTAAAGTAAATCAAAATTAAAATTTGTGTACATTTTTTTTAACAGTCAAAGATATGAGATTTTAGTATTGATGTAATATGTAGATTCCTACTTTGATATGTAGCTATTTACTTTTTTACATGTTTAGTGATGTTTATAAAGTTAATTACTATAAATAAATGTTAATCATATTGTATGATTACCTTAAGTAGTATCATTCATTTCCCTCTAACAAGGGAAATATTTGTGTAAACAAATTTAAGTTTACATAAATATGGCTGACAAAACTGAACCACAACTAGTTCATTTAAAATTGACAGATTTAACTTATTAATTCACCAACAGGGCATTTCATCACAACCGTTCCATGAGGGTGATAAAGAAAATATAACATTCTCCTGAATCTTAGATGGTGTAAGAATAATGCTTGGAATATTATGATAAGTGAATAGAATTGCATTGCTAGAGATATATAATTAATTTTATAAAATTATTACAATAATGATAAAGTACATGTTTATTTTTTACAGCCGGAGCTATATCTTTGCACTCCAATCAGAATCAACTTCACTACCAACTACTACATTGGTAAGTAGTAATTTGGCAATATGTTCCGTAACTAATCAATTTAACCTAGCAGGGGCCTCTTCTGACTGGTTTATACCTTCCAGTTGAACCCACACTGTGCACAACAAAAACTGATGTGTCACTTAAATCTGGGTATTTTTTTTTATTTATTTATTTTTTAATAATAAATAAAGGGTAAACTTATGGATGTCCAGGAGTGGCACATCACTAACCACAAATGTTGAGATTCTATGGCCAAAGGTAATTCGATGGGTCTAGTCTATTGCGGGGAGATGGCTGTTGGAGTTGGTGAGGTTTGTTCCGTAGGTGACAAACGTTCTTGCTAGCCTAGACATGAAGATGTGCTAGGAAGCTTTGACTGGAGAGGCTGGTTCAGAGCTGGCCTCCCCTTCTTCCGGAGGGACATGACTTGGGATTAGTGCACTAAATTCTTCCTCATGGATCTCGATAGGAGGCGGTCCCTACCCCCTAACTTTGCCCATCCAGAATATCCTGTCTCTCCAGAAGCAGCGCAGAGGTCGTTATAGGACTAAATGCAATTTTTAAGCTTCTTGTCCTAAGAGAACAAAAAATCTTATCATTTTCCAAGTCCAGTGTTGTATGAACCAACCTTAAATATTATTTTCTTCAAAGGCTATGAAACTTTGGTCAAATAGACTAGGGATTGATAAGACCAATATTAGCCTTGATGGAAAGTATATTACAGTTATTATCCATTAATACTATGTTGCTTCAGCTTTTACTTGACCATAAAATAATGTAGTTAGTAATACTGCCAAGGTTTGTTAAATCATCGATATGTCTATTCTATTTTGTTATCCCTGAATTTTCTTATTCCAGATCCTTTGATTTGATTTTTTTTCCCAAATTTGTTTGACTAAATTCATATACTTTTTACTTCTACTTGATTTTGATATTTTTAGTCAATGGATCATTATTTTTATAGATTAAAATAAAAATTTTCATAAAATGTCAGAATAATTTTTTAAATCTTCTGTTAATAACCTCCACAAACCTTGAGTTCCTTCATATTTGAAATCATCTAGTTATATTATTAATTTCAAAATTCACTGGTAAATCATAAAACTTTTTCAATTCCAATACAAACAAAATTTGTTATCTTTTGCTCTTGAAAGAAATATTATTGTCAGATTTCAATAATTATTATATCGGTTGTTCCAGAACTTGTTCCTGAATCAATTACTGCAGGTTCTTCAACAATTGTAATATATACATAAACAGTGTAAAAGATGGTAATTTTGGTAATTAAAATTCTTTTCTGTTTCTGTTATTGAAATATCTGTAATTTGTCTAGCAATTTTGCACCCAAATCCTTAATATTTTGATTAAAAAATTTCAATTTCGTCTTCAACATTTTTACTAGAAGAAGTTACAGATTGGTTAATTTTAAAAATAAATTCTTGTTCTTTTTCATCAAATTTAATTTGTTCTTTAAATTCTTTAATTTCTTTTTAATTTGATCAAGTATTTATGTTTCTTCAGAAGGTATGTTCGCCATTTAAGAAAACTTTTGAATTGTGAAAACGTAACGGTGAAAGGTAACCATAAATCGTGAAAATGTAAGCGTGAATTGTAAAAAATAAGTATTAAAACCCAAAACATGAAAGTGAAAAACTAAACACTAATTTACTGTTTTCTGTTACTTTCAAAGACTATAAAAAAATATTTTATCACACGTTTATTGTATTAAAATATTTTATCACATGTTTATTGTATTAGAGAGTTTATTCATATATTTTCCATTTTTATGTTTTGAAATTAGATTATAGTTAAAAATTCATCATCTTCTTTCCAAATTTTATCACACAATTCATTAAATTTATCAAAACTCATATGAGAACCAACATAGTTATTATACATTTTTCTTGTATAGTGATCATCTTGCTTAACCCCGTAACAGCTACAGACATGTTAACACGTACACTACCCCGAGCTAATACCACAGAGTGAAAGAGTCGAGGACCGCCAACGCTGAGCGTTCAATGTTATATCATGGATGTCGGCGTGCTGTTTTAACAACTAACTGCTTATACTTAAATTAACACGGTTTCTTTTCATAAATTTTAATTTAAAACTTGTTAAATACTAATTACAGATTTTCCCTTAACCGTCACTCATGTAAACATCATAGTGCAAGTGTAATCAGTGTGTTTTCGCAGCTATCTTTAAATTGTTTAAACCACTCAAAGACTTTTGTTTATGATAAAAAATCAACACCGTAAAATTACAAATGTTTCACTTGCAGATTTTCCAAATTTAGAAAAAAATTTGATGTTCACCCACTGCTTTTTTTGAACACTGAACATTTTTCTGACACAGAGACAATTGTTACCTGCTTATAACTGGCACTACAAGCAGAATGAGTACAGGAGCCAGAAAAAAAATAATTTGGCGAAGGGGTTACATGACTGGCTGTATGATATTTAGCCAATGTATTGCATTTTTTCTGTGGCTATGCTAATACTACTCCGGTTTCTTCCCAGCCAAACCTATCAGTATCATAGTCCATGGATCAGACACTTGGTTTTTAAAATGACCTGTCATACCTGTCAGTGTGCAGTAAGGTAAAGCATTTTTTTTGTAACTGCATCTCTGTCTTTACACTCAT
The DNA here is from genome assembly GCF_021130785.1 of Homalodisca vitripennis. Classification (NCBI taxonomy): domain Eukaryota; kingdom Metazoa; phylum Arthropoda; class Insecta; order Hemiptera; family Cicadellidae; genus Homalodisca; species Homalodisca vitripennis. The sequence goes on along the minus strand of NW_025776828.1, from coordinate 25,930 downwards.
ACAATCTAGAAAGCCATGTCGGCACTTTTTTTGTCAGCAAAAAAGCTGTGAATTAAAATGTGAATTGTTAGCTATATCAGACCAGCTCTTCTTTTTTAAACAATATTAAATAGTCTTGTATGGATAAAATCTAAAATTTTTTATTTGAACTAATTCTCTGTACTATCATGAAAGTTGTAAAAATAAGTAAGCTGATATGAGTAATCTGATTTGTAATGGAATTTCTGTAAAAGTCGCGATTGTGTACAAGTGTTTTAAGTTCATCTTGGAGATTTTCATTTGTTCTGACATTAGTGTAAAGTTTGTTTTGCATGTTCAGCTGAGATGACAAGTTGTCAATCAATATGAGTTGTTGGCATGTTGTTCTTCTCTGTTTAAAGTTAGTTTGATGATGGAAGATTTGAAAGGAAAATATAATTTTAGACATTTGCCATCGTTATATATTACAAAATGTAGAACAATCATTCAGTGTTGTTGTGTTCAATGTTATCATTCATTAAATGTTGTAATGTATATTTCAAGATCTGCAATCTGATCTTTTCCTCAGGTTAATAACTAACGTACAGAAGTACTATACTGTACTACTTAGCATATGTGTAATTAAACGGTCCAAGTACAGATCCTTGTGGTACACCACAAAAAACAGTTTTCCAATCAGATATGGCACCCTCGGTACGGTCACACACTGTTGTCTACTAACAAGATAAAATCTCATCCAAGAAGTAACTGCCTTAGAAAACCTCAAATGTTTTAATTTGGTTAATAAGTACAGGGTGTGGTCAAAAATCAAAAGCCTTTGACTAATCAAACAAAATCAGAATAGTGCAGTGTTTTTATCTAAAGACTGTAAGAATTCACTTATTTAAAAAAGTAGGAAGATGTTAATTTGTTTATTGCAATGAATATTTTATTACATTGAACGAAGTAATTTTTATGTTTCAGTGGGGTTTGAACCAAATGCTACCATGAATACAGCCCATCACATGCTGCTGTATGGTTGCACAAAGCCTGGTAGTAACAAACCTGTATGGTGAGTTCCTACGTTATTCTGGATTATATGTGTGATTGTTACCACTCTCCAGCATCATCAATTTTCATAATTTTAATGGCTCATTAACGATAACAAATGTACATATAATTGTTATAAATAAAATTGTTCTGTTAATATTTTTAATTTTAAAAGTTTATTACTGTAAACGGATTTTCTAAAAAAATCAATACCATACTGGAAAACAGCAGTAAAATAATATGTAATAAACCTTAACTCTAGTTTTTAAGTCAACTTTATCTCTGATGATGAACATAATAACATTGAAAAGGATAACAAAGCTACAAACATTTTTCACCATTTTATGTTTCAACAAAAGGTTAGTTTAAGAATATATGGGAGTTACATATTTTTGTAACATATAACACTGACAATAACAGTCCACAATCCTGTTATCCTATTAAATAAATCATCCTTCGTGAATAACAAACTTTAACAAAGAAACAACAATTGAGTTTTTTTTATTAGTTTCTCACAATGTTGTTCTCTATTGTTATCACTTTTTCAGCCATTGTAGATTGAATTGTTTGAGTGTGACTCAGCGGATACAAATTCTCAGTGTTCTTACTCATACTTTTCTTTAGCCTTGCGTTAAAATTAAATACATTTTGGTTCAAATATATTGTACAACAGTATAAGACTTTTACTGATATTTTTATGTATACTTCTTGAAAATATCAGACGATTACACAACATCACAACACATGATTAGGGCTATTAAATGGATAATATTATAAGCTTAACTAAATGTGGATTGTTGTTAACACTCTCAGGTTCACGCTATGAGTCATAGTCAGGATTGTAGACACTTGTAAAGTAACACAGATGCTGGAAAATGGTATAATTACTAAGTTGCCTTGAAAACACAGTACTATAATCCACCAGCCATTATTATAACTATTTGTAGGCTCTGACGAGCTGAGTTGAGTTTGTCACCGTGCCACTGTGTGACGAAATATCTCGTCAAAAATTCACAAGGGTTAAAACAAGCAAATTTTAAGTGTTTGAAACAGTAATTTTTTGTCTTCATGGCCAAAATGTTTACCCTCAGTCACCACTTTTTTCTAAAACATGTTTTTGAAGCTTCATAAAAAAAATATTAAGGAAAAGGATCATTAAACATTTTTCTTGTAATGTTATGTGCTTGTTATATTCATTTAAATAGATGCTAGTTCTTCTTCCAGTAAAAATTCCAAGGACACCCCAGTGTAATAAATATTAAGAAAAAATTAAGTACAAAGAAAAGATCCTTGAGGAAGTCCATTCATATATTCCTGTAGTGACAACTATTTTTTTAGGGTAACAGAAAAACTATTAGTTTATAAAATAATATACATGTATATTGACAATAAGACTACAAAATCATTTATATTTGTTATGTATATTTTAAAAATGAAAATTGGCTAACACAACACAGTATAAAACATATTTAAATTCTAACCACAGATGTCACTGATCTGAGTTCTCATGCAGCTCTCTTAACGTGTAACATCTCATTGTGGCAGGAATTGTGGAGAAATGGCCTCTACTTCAGAGCAAGAATCATATGAGACCGCATCTGTCTGTGAATCTGGATCCACGGTACGTCTATCTTTATTTAAAAGTTCACTTTTTTACAAATTTTGTTTGAACATTGCAGCTGTCACAGGTTTAGGCTATTATGTTTATTTTTGGTAATGGCTCCAGAACTGAATCAATTAATAAAAGTAGATTATGTGCATTATATCTGACCAGTTCTAGTTTGTACCTGGTACAACTACCAGTTTCGGAGTTCAAACCCCATTATCGGGTAAAATATCTTGGTCTTTGTTAGAATACTGAAATGCAATACACAAACCCAAACTTTTTATAAATTCACAGTTTTATAATAAACAAGCAAAAAACCTTGACAACTTACAAGCTACATTTGCTACAGAAAGATGGTACTCAGTTTACTATAGTACACTCTAGGAACACCACTCCACCACTCTGCTATGGTTAGCAGTTCCACTTGTGATTTAATAAATAAATCATTCAGTATCAGTCAGTTCCCATCTCGTTTGAAACTTCCTAAGACTCCAAAACACAAGAAGGTTTTACAACTAAAACAGAAAACTATCTCCCTATCTCACTGATCCCCACCTTTTCATAAGTTGAAGAGAATATTTTAGTCTAAAAAATGCTAACTCACCTTGAGCACTATGATCTCATAGCAAAAAGTCAATATGGTTTTCTCAAAGAAAAATCTACCATAAGTGCCATATTACAAGCTTAGTTGAATATGTAATCGACCACCTTCAAGACAATCATTATTTACCAGCAGTCCTTTTAGATTACAGTAAGGCCTTCGACTGCTTAGGGCATTTGCTGATTCTAAGGTAACTATAAACACTGGGAGTTTAAGGAAAAGCTAGCTATCTTGAGGGACGCTAACATATTGTTAAACTGCAGAAAACTATAAATGGACAAACCCTTCCTATACAAAATTACACTGCACTTGGCCTGCATAAGGACATTGTTATATCAGCATACAAAACATTACTGCCTGCAAAATTACCTATCAATGAACCCATCAAAGACCACATTAATCAATTTTACCATAATACATTAACACATTCATAATATCCAAAACATATTATCAAAACCAATCAAAGCTATTAGGCATAATAATTTATAGAGATCTTCACTGGACTGATCATACAAACAGTATATCCAAAAAAACTTGAAAATAAAATATAAGCATTGAGAAAAATTAAGTGGATAGGAGGACTGGAAGCAGTGAAGACAACATACCATGCTGTTTTTGAATCCCATATTAAATATAGCATATCAGTGTGGGGAGGAACATCTCAGCATAATCTTAACAAGATATTAGTACTCCAAAAAAAGGTAATAAGAACACTTGCAGGTCTAGGGCCAATAGAGAGTTGTACTTCTGCAGTGACATACTTTTGGATGTCTCAAATTATATGTTTATACAGTGCATAAAAAAAAGATTGTTTTAGAACTTACTATGTTTGTTGTATAAAACATAATTTTCTCTTCAAATATTTTCTATGGATAGATGTAGAAAGTATCAAAGAGATTCAGTATTTTCCATATCTGATGTAGTCTGTATGTACAGATTCTGTATGCCTGGGCCAGAGATGCTCCTAAGCTTGAGTTACCGCAGGATGTGGGCTTCAAGGTCGGAGGGCATTCACCCATCCAATACCTTGTACTACAGGTGCACTATGCTACCATAGACAAGTTCAAAGGTAAGAATCAATGCCTCAGTTAATCAGTCTGTTCAATAAGTTTAAAAGGCAGTTAATAATATTATACATTTAATTAATTGCTCAGAACCTTTATGAACTTGGCATATAACTTATTAATAGCTTATATATAAAATTATTAAGTATAGCTTAAACTATTACTATATATACATATAATTTTATGAAGGTTTATAGAAGGTCATATGAGTGCATGTCTATTATCTATAGCTTTGCAAAATGTGTCCCGCAATCGAGTTTCCTGCCAAATGCAAAGTGTGTAGTTTAATTAGGTTTTTTACAGCAAAACAATATTCAATGGCAGGTATTCATAGGGAACTTTGTGCCATTTATGGGCCAAACTTTATGGACGAAGGGAGTGTACATGAATGGGTTCATTTGTTTAACAAAAAAACGCCCACAATGAAGAAAGAAGTGGCAGGCCATCAGTGGTGAGTGATGAACTTGTTGACAGGATCAACGAAACAGAGAAGATGGGCATTTCACAATCTTTGAGTTGATTATCATATCTTAATGGACATGAAAAATGGTCTCTCAGCGTTTCAAGTAACAGCAAAAACGGCAGAAATTTTTGATGAAGGCATAAATCTCACAATTTCAAAAATAATTGTAAAATGGTATATCACCTGCCACCTCTTTTTAAACTGGTTTAAAAAAGAAATGTATTTTACATCCAAACCAATGCATCTATACCATTATTTTTCTGATGTTAAACGAGTTTTCACTATTGAAGAAGGCATTAATTTTTCTAGTGTTAATGCTACACACTATTTCTATGTTATCACCAAATACAGGATGTTTCTTTCTTCTTAAAAGTTAGGTTATGTAGTGTTTACACATTATTAGCCAACAGTAAAAACAAATGGAAATATTTTTTTAAGTTTAGGTACAAGTGAAATAACAAAAAATTTAAAAAAATCTGTAATAGTAACCTAAAATTTTCCCTAATCTATTCAATGCTTTGGTTATTCATTGTCAGCTTATTACTGTAGATAGAAAAAATATACTTCTTATTCAGAGCACAATATAAGATAAATCTCTACTGGTTGCACAGTCTTTAACAGCAATGACTTATTAATGACTAGGAGATTGTTTGAAATCTCTACTGGTTGCATAGTTTTTAACAGCAAGGACTTATTAATGACTAGGAGAGTTGTTTGAAATCTCTACTGGTTGCACAGTTTTTTAACAGCAAGGACTTATTAATGACTAGGAGAGCTGTTTGTTGTGACACGTAATTGACGGAATGATCTTTATTCTCTCAGTAATATGCCTCAGTAACAACCAGATGTCAAAATAATCGACATACCAAACAATCCTCATAGTTTAAATTCTAAATAAAAATAATTCCAGGCTCAATATTTTAGCCAGTAAAACAGTTTTTTTCTCTATACTTCTTGTAAGAAACCAAAGTTTACAAGAAATTGAATCTTCTATTAACATAATCTGATAAAAACTATTGCCTTCCTCACTTTGTTATGTCATAACCAGTTGTTTAGTTATTTTACCTTGAAGTAAGAATAAACAATTAGTTAATCCTTTAATTATACTGTTGTGTGTGTAGCAAATGTAATCAAAGGTTAAACATAATTTATTCTCTACGGTAACAACAGGATGGATAAATGTGTTTTATTAAATTTTACATTTTATTTCAGTAAAAATCTGTTACAGAATTCATTGTATTATTATTGTTTCAGATGGCAGTACAGATGATTCTGGGGTATTTCTGTACTACACGGAACGGCCGTAAGTTATAGTACAAATATTTTTTAACTGGCTATTATGAATTCAAGGGGTTTCTTTATAAACTTCTGCCAGTTTTACGCATGGTTTATTATTAGCACACTAGTTTTATTATTTAAATAATTATTAAGTAATACATGTTGTATGTAACAGATAAGTTACATGCTTAAGTTACATGATAAGTTAAGCTAATGATTGGTTGATTAAACCTGAAATTCATCATCCTCCTCTGTCCCTTACTCTTGAGTGCTATATGCCCTCTACTTATGACAACAGCTACAGCGGCTACAACTTGGGGAAATGTGACCTCCCAGCTGCTTTTACAGCCCTACAGGAGGCAGATATGGGATTTATTCACCAGCCGATCTCAGTTGATGAAAAGTTCGACATTCTGGAAAGTTCCTTAGAGAAAATCGTCAAAAATGCAAAGTCCGTTGAAGAAATTTGGTATCTCACGCTTCCCTAGGTGGTTTTAATAATGACCTAAAAAAATGCATTATCGAAAAGAAAGCTGCGCATGCACGTTTCAAGAGAAGTTTCAATCTTGCCCATTATTATGAGTTCTCGAGGCTGAGAGATGCTTGTAGGTCGCTGTCTCGTGAATGCCACATTCGATATTTGTCCAATGTTCAATCAAACATATCTTCTAATCCACGAGCTTTCTGGGGACTAGTTAAAGCTCAAAGAAATACTCCTGATATGCCATCTAGTCTGCATTTAGATGATGAAGTGGCCAGTGACACAACAAGCATTTGTCAGCTGTTCTCCAGTTATTTCAACTCAGTCTACTCTCCCTCGTTACGAGTTTCACCTAGCTTTAGCTATCCCGTCTTCGATTCTCTTTGTGTCATAACAACCTCAACAGAAGAAGTTCTCAGCAAGCTTAAGAACCTGGACACTACAAAGGGAGCTGGAATTGACAATATACCGCCATCTATGCTTCATCACTGCCGATCTCTCTTAGCTGAACCCCTCACAGTGTTGTTCAATGAATCACTTAACAAAGGAATCTTCCCTAGCTCTTTAAAGTTGGGCTTCATCATTCCTTTACATAAAGCAAAAGATCCCAGCGACATACGGAACTACCGTCCAATCACTATTCTGCCGGCAATTGGCAAAGTTTTTGAAAGTATCGTGGTAGATAGACTGAATCCTTTTCTATCCAAAATAATCCATCCTTCCCAACATGGTTTTATGAAGGGCAAGTCTACTGTCTCCAACCTCCTGCTCTTTCAAGAATATGTTTTGTCTGCTTTTCGCAAGAACTACCAAGTTGATACAGCCTACATCGATATGGCAAAAGCCTTCGACAAGGTCGACCACACAATTCTTGTGTCTAAGTTGCTGGGTTACGGAGTGGCTGAACCTCTTTTGTCATGGATTTCTAGTTATCTTCAAAAACGTTCTCTGGTCGTGAGGATTGGTTCCGCCACTTCCACTCAGTTCTCACCTTCTTCAGGAGTTCCACAAGGTTCTTTGCTGGGACCTTGCCTCTTCAATGTCTTTGTCAATGACCTACTAGACAAATTAACTGTAAAGGCCTTACAATTTGCTGACGACCTGAAGATTTTCATCGCTGTGTCTACACCAGAAGACTCTCAAGAAATTCAAAATAGCCTTTCCGGAATTGAGGATTGGTGTGTCAGGAATAACATGTCTGTAAATCCCAGTAAGTGCTCTTGTATAACTTATCACCGCATCAAATATCCAGTCATATACGTATACTCCATTTTTGGTACATCCATTCCACGGTCCCAGTGTATAAAAGACCTAGGCGTTATATTTGCCAGCGACATGGGATTTTCTGGACATATAGACCACATCAGTAGCAAAGCAAACAAGATGCTTGGTTTCATAGCAAGATTCTCCAGAGGCATCGACAACCCTTCTGCTCTGTCGCTCTCTGTATTGTTCCCTTGTGAGACAGCTTGTGGAATATGCAAGTCCCGTGTGGTCGCCTTACACTGTTGGCAATAGGACAAGACTGGAGGCTCTACAAAGGCGTTTTCTTCGCTTGATTGGTGTCCGGCTGGGCTTTGCCTATCTTGATGTGCCTGTGGAGGAACTGTCCGGCAATCTGAACTTGTCACCTCTTGCCCTGCGACGTGACGTGGCTGATGTTGTCCTTCTCTGGAAGATAGTAAATGGTCGCATGAACTCTCCAGATCTCCTAGCTGAAATCGACCTCAGAGTTCCGGCAAACACAAGATCTCGAGATCTGCTGGGTCGAAGATACCACTCAACTAACTTCGACTTCAACAGTCCTTTCGCAAGGTTTATTCGCCTGGGAAATCAGGTTGCGTCTGGGTGTGACCTGTTCTTCGATGGACTTCACCAGGTTCGCCGGCAGGCCTTCTCTCTTCTTTCTGTGAGGGACTAGTGATTAAGACCTACAGTAGTTAGCTTTAATCTGTGTTAAGTGCATGTTCATTGTATTATATGTTGTATTTATTTAATTTCACTGTTATTTGTTAAATGTTATATATTATATTTTAATTTATTAGCACAATTTATCTATGTTCGCTCCATACTTGAATAATTATTGTTGTTTGTTAATCTATTTTTATTTTTTGTTATGTTTTGGATATTTATAACTGTTACATCTTTGAATACTAATTATTTATTATCAAATTTTGTATGATACCTATTTTATTACTTTATGTAGATTTTTCATCTGTTCGTATTAATTTTATTTTCCGCTGTATCTACTATCTATGTTTGTATTTGTAAATTGGCTGCTGCCGTTGGAAAATAAATAAATAAATAAAAATAAATAAATAAATAAATAAGTGTACAAAGTGAGGTTATAACATAACCAAACTGTCATTGCTTTAGCAGTGTAATGAATACAATAGGACTGAGAATGAGATAGCGAAATTCCTTTGTTCTCCATATTATTCTATTTAAGGAGGCAACACAAGTTAAGGTAAAAACTGATTACCAAAACATCTAACAGGAACTTAAATAACAAATAGCTTCTTTTACCAAGTCAAGCAATGTGCTGCTGTGTTTGTCTAGCCTAACTTGTACTATTCATGTAGTCTGTTATTTGTGTATTGTGTCAAAATTAATGTAAACTGTTGTTTAACTGTTTTACGATTAAGAATGCTTACATCAAGCAATAATACTAAAAATGGGTCAGAAAACTAAAAACTCAAAAATAACCTGCATGATGAAATATTCTGACAATTAAATATAGCTAAGTTATTAATTTATTCTTTCTTTTTTGTTTGTACAATCAAACACTCTTTTAGGTTGTAAATATTGATTTACTGTTTCATATTATACTGTCAATTGGTAGCAGAATAAATAATCTAAACTACATTAAACATATAACTAAACCATAATTAAACATAACATTAGTGTTATAATAAAAAACTACTAAAAACGTTAATGCTCCAATATTAAGTAACAATAATAAATCATTAAAGTGAAAATTAACAAACTCTAGCCTAAATGTTTTATAATATTTTTCATTTCTTGAACGCTAATAGCAGAGTCATTATTTATATTAATCAATTCAATCAAAATAAACCAAGTACAGTAACAATGGCATAAACAAACAACGTTTAAATTAACTGTCTACTACTTGGTGTTTTTCAGGAACTCTTCCAGAGTGTATACTGGTCTTTTCACTAGAAAATCTTGAAGTTATTTCTTGAGTTTCCCTAATAGGTTTCTGATGTTGTCTGGTACCATGTCAACTTTTTATCATCAGTTTTGTTAACGATGGTCTCGACTAGCCTGATGATAGCAGTGTTTGTTGATCTCAGTTTCCAAATCCCATGCTGGCAGTCAGAAATCAAGTTATGTTGTTTAAGATAACCATTAGTCTGTAATTTCCATGTTCTGATGGTGGTCCTTTTTGGAGTTTGGGGTATATATTCTAGGGATTTTCAGTGCAGAGGGAAAATAACCCCGTGCAAACGATTTAGTTATAATTGTAGTGTCAGATTAATTATAATTCTTCAGCACAATTTTGGTTGAATACTCATCATCACTACTAAATCATTTATATTTTAGGCTGCAGATTACAAATTTGACCTGTTTCTGAGTTGTGGGAGTCATTTATAATGGTTGTGTGAGAAGATTTGTAGTAGATTCATGCCCTTCTACTAGTCTGTTCTCCCTCTGCTGTTGAGATTTCTGCAGAGTAATTTCAGCTATATGTGTTGAGAAGCCTATATAATTGAGCTGTGTGGTTGATGATCCAGATTGTATTCTAGTTGCGGTAATGTCTGGGTCTGGAATAATAGATACTTTACAAAGATTTGGCAAATTTTAGTCTTTTATAAATATATAAGATTAGTATTCAAGTTTACCAAAATACAATATTTTTAACTTTAGAGTTATATTATTAAATAGAAAATAAATATTTATTAAGTTTTCAATTAATAACTTGGTAATAATTAAGCTCAATGCTTTTTTTTGTTTGTTAAGTTTTGTTTAAATATGACTATTGTAAAATGGTGTATAAAAAATATTACAGGAATAAAAAAAAACCCTTAAAAAATTTGTGAATGTAAATTATTGCACATTTTTATTTATGTTTCATTTAGTTATTATGAACTTACATAAAGTATTTCAGGCCAGTAGCTATATTAATTGTTATTATAATGATGTGTTTACTATGATATAGGTATGATTTTCTAATAGTTAACATTTGACGTTGCTGTTGCCTAGTTTGACTGCAAGGCCTACTTTCATCTAAAACTGTTATCTTTAAATTTTTTGTTTGTAATGCTAATAGCAGAGTTATCATTGTGACGGGTGCAGTAACCCATGACCTTATACTCTAGTATCTTATGGGTATTCACACAACATTCGGCTTTGAACTGATAACATCTATTTGAAAGAATTTATGTCTCTGTGATCAATTTTTTAATCTAATAAATATTTTTAGTTTTCATTTAATATTTCACATGATTGTTTATTTCCTTTAGATTTCCTTTTTATTATTTCATAAAGTAAAATAATGTTATAACATATTTGTATATAACAACATTGCTATGGTGGAAAGGGTTAATTCAATATGAATGTTGAATTTCACCTTCCTCATAGTGCAGCATTTGGAATCTGGAGTCATACCCATCTGAAGAGATCCAAAACATATCGACAACAAAAAAGCTCAAAACGAGCAATTTACATAGTTTGTAAATCAGAAACACCTAGATTACAAGGTATAAAAATATAGTGTTATCCAAGTGAATTCACATTCTCATTGTCTCATCTTGTTTATATCTCAATTGTGCACCTGACACTTAGTATATAATCTGATCTTAGTTTACTTGAAGCAAAATTTTCAATTTGTGTGAAACAGGTTTTTTTATTTAATAATTCAAATATACACCTTCGTTATCTGTTATTAAAATATGATGATCACAAGACCTAGTAACTTTTATGTGTAACATGTACCACACATACACTGTATACCTGTACAATAACGTGGTTACTCATATCATGTATAAGTTACGTATGTATCACGTGTTGTATTGTAATGTTGACAGACAGTCCAAACTGGCTGGAGTGTACTTGTTGGGCACAGCAGGCATGATCCCACCTATGACCACAGAACACATGGAGACTGCCTGTGCCATCTCGGAAAACAAAACCATACACCCCTTCGCTTTCCGAACACACACTCATTCCCTCGGTAAGTAGATCAAATTTCTTTCTGTGAATATTTTATAAAAATTTTAAAATATGAATTATTTTGGGGGTAAATTGAGGCCTGAGTTTAACTGGAAATGCAATAAAGTGAGAGGTAGCATGTATAGGAAGGGTGTTTACATCTCACTGCTTTCTACCGGAGAAAAAATACAGCTGCAAAGATATATAAAACTTGCATAATTATGTGTGCAACCTTACATTGTGCAAAGGTACTGTAATATTTCTTTCAATTTCATTTATTGCTCATTATATTCTATCGTATAGCTAGCTACCTATTCAAATATTCGCAAGAGCACTCCTGTAAGCTAGTCTTACACACACATATGGTAGCACTATATTAGAAGATAGTGTTACAAGAGATTTGGATTAATGATGGCTGCTGTTGAAGGATCAATTGTGACTGTTTCTGTAATTAATGAAAAAGTTGCATGTGGTAATTGTTGTAATAAATTTCAAAAATAACACCCGAAATTATCACTGATACAGTGAGTATCAGTTAATCACGCATACAACAAGTAATCTCTGTTGGAGTATTTTAGCAAATACTCTTTTTCTTTTTGCATTATCTATAAGTCATATAAGATATTAATAGGTTTATTGAGCAAATTTTGGCCTGATTAAATAAGTTTCATTACACTTAAAGTAAGAAGTACATTAATGTAAGTGATTTTTAAGATCCTAAGATGGTGTGATGTCAGTAAGAAAGCTTACAATATAAGCTAATGTTCTCTGTTCATGTCAATAAGAAAAACTCTCAATAAGCTGATTCTAAATTCATGACAGTAAGGAAGCTCATAATAAGCTGATGTTCTCTATTCATGTCAGTAAGAAAGCTCACAATAAGCTGATTCTAAATTCATGACAGTAAGAAAAGCTCACAATAAGATGATGTTCTGAGTTCATGTCAGTAAAAAAGCTCACAATAAGATGATGTTCTCTGTTCATGTCAGTAAGAAAGCTCACAATAAGATGATGTTTCTCTGTTCATGTCAGTAAGAAAGCTCACAATAAGATGATGTTCTCTGTTCATGTCAGTAAGAAAGCTCACAATAAGATGATGTTCTGAGTTCATGTCAGTAAAAAAGCTCACAATAAGATGATGTTCTCTGCTCATGTCAGTAAGAAAGCTCACAATAAGATGATGTTTCTCTGTTCATGTCAGTAAGAAAGCTCACAATAAGATGATGTTCTCTGTTCATGTCAGTAAGAAAGCTCACAATAAGCTGTGTTCTCTGTTCTTAGGTAAGGTCGTCTCAGGGTACCTGGTGACAACTGACAGCCGTGGCAGACATCACTGGACACTGATCGGCAAGAAGGACCCTCTGTTTACCCCAGATGTTCTACCCGGTAGCCAACCAGGTGTCTATCTCAGAGGGTGACATCCTTGTAAGTGTTGATCTGCATTATATGAGTTATGAGAATCGCAAGCATTGCTTTAATATCAGTTGTGAAGTGCAAGGCTAAATATTCATTTCATACCCGTGTTTGTTGCCTTAAATTTGAGATTTTTTAACCCTCTAATACTGGTAATTTTCCATAAAACGATAGGTATGGTGTAAATGGATTGTAACTCTTAGTTGTATAAACAGTTTATGAACGATAACATTGGTAAAGAAATTTGTCAAGAGGAATGTGCAGGTTATTGTTTAATTTATGATGTAAAAATTGTGTACATTCACATAGAAATTATATTTGTGCACCATCAATGACTTCACCTTCTCACCACGGTTCACGGAAACAAGACAGGAGTCGTAGATTTTAGTTCTCTTGGTCTTTGGTCTAGATGAGAAACAAAGTCTCTCAAAACAAAGCCTTTCTTGTTTCCCACTGCTTGTTACTAATTTGGAGGTGATATGCATCTATGTTCGGTACACTGAGTTTTTGATCTTTTGATCGTGAGGCAGATTCAGAATCTGATCTCTGTTCCACAATCAACTGAGTTTTTGATTATGTGTATATTTTATATCCATTGTTATATAAAAGACAATTTCAATTACTTTGATGGAATTGTCTGGGATAACGCTTTCAAAAATATACACAGTTGACAGATACATCAACAATTTTGTAACTTTCAAGAAATGTTTTCTACTTTGTACTCAAACATTTGGTTCAGTACAAGTAGTTACATTATTTGAAAAATATATTAGTGGGCATAAGTTTCCTCAAGCGAAAGATAAAATTGAAGCCTTAGAAAAATGGTAGCAGCTGTGAATATGTGGAGTTCCCGTACTCTGTTTGCCTCACTACCAAGTCCTGCAAAATCATTTCAAAGTACAAGTTCAAAAGTTGTAAAGAATATGTTCCAGTATGAAAGACAAATTGTTTGTCCCTGTTAAAATATGTATGAACTGCTGATTATATACAATGTATCACAGACACATTTAACTCTAGAAAATTAGTTTCAGCCTTTTCAAACATTTAACTCTAGCATTGTTACTGTACAGTTGGTTATTCATTAACTATAGACCATTTATGATTTGCAATCAGTGCATGAACTGTCATGCTTTCATTATTCGTTTGTTGTAGAATTTTATTAGCTACCATTGAAAATGTTTACTGACTAAATTATTGCACACTGCATTGTAAAAAAAAGGTTTTTGAATGATTCAATCCGTTGCAAGTTGATTTGTTTGGTCACACGTGTTCCAGTAACAATAATATATCAGTAACGCTACATAGAGAATTAATTCAGCTGTCTCTTCAACTTCTGCATAGAACTGCAAATCTACAGAATATTTACAAACGTGTTTGAGAAAACTGAAGAAGGATCATTGTTAAAAACATTCACTAGATAGTAATGACACGCTCACACTGTCTACAAAACATAATTAAAACTAATAGGGAATAAATTTGATATAAATTGTTTTTTGCAACCTGAACTCATCACCGAGATGCTAACCCGGCTAATGTGTTGAATTAGTTAATCAGTGATCAACAATGGGTTAACCCTCCAACTAGTAACTGCCATATATATATTCAGGGCCGGATCTATCATTTCTTCTAGGGGGGGCAAGCTTGACTTTTGGCGCCCCCCCCCCCCCCCCGATACTAAACTATTTACCATAAGTTTTACTACTATATGCTTTGTATATGGGGTTGAAATAAAATAAAACTTAGGTTGAAGAAAGTGTTATTTTAATGAAATAGAAATGTCTATTTTACAATTTTACATGAATCCAAAACAATACAATTGTTTTAGAAAAAAACAATACTAACAATTATAGAATCTTTATCTTCCGAGCCTTCTTTGCTGCAAATGTGTTAATTATCTGATCAAAATAAATCAAAGAAGCCCTTTCATGTTCAATTGATACAATGCTTAAACTAGTTAGTCTTTGCTGTTTCATAGAATTTCTTAAATAGGTTTTTATAAGCTTCAATTTGCTGAAACTTCTCTCTCCAGATGCTACAGAGACTGGAAGCGTTAGAAAGATTTTAAGAGCTACATATATGTTTGGATAACCCTCTTTCAACTTGCTCTTATGCAATATTTTGAGCAAAGATGCTGCTGTTGCGTCTTCCAATCCATCTTCCATATTTAAGGCATGAAATTTAAAACTCTCTATTTCATTCACAAGCTCTTCTTCATTTAAGTCACTGGCATATGTTGTAGCTAATTCTTTTGCTTTACTTTTCAAAGTTTTAACATCCATTTTTTTTATTTGATCCCCACACAAAAAATTAAACTTATCAGCAATGATTTTTAACGCATCATATCTGTTAGTTAGCTCACTAATAATTCTATCACATATTTGAAAAAGTGATCTTTTGAAAAGCTTTTCTTCTTCTTCAGTAAAATTTGGCCCATCATCTTCATGTGTGTCTCCTGTCATTTTCTTTTTCTTTCTCTTTCTTGTTTCCTTGTACTCTGCTGTTATGTCCATATTATTAGCTAAAAATGTTGCCTCATCAATTGCCTCTGAAACAGTTAAATCCCTAGTTGAAGATAATACATTTAGAAGACCTTGTATGTTTCTTGCAGCATTGTCTACTGTTGTGTCCTCTCTTTGTAGAAACTTGCTAACTCTATCAATTTTCTTGAGGACTGAATACCAAAAAGCATGTCATAATAACATATTCAAACCTTTTCATGTTTTTAAGTAGCGATTTAGCTTCAGCTCTTGTTTCAGGAGATGAGAACTCATGGGTAGTTAAGTCTTCAAGAGAAGAGAGCACTTTGTCCATATGTTTATAAATAACCTCCACAGAATCAATCCTTGCTGACCATCTTGTTTTACTTTCTGATTTTAACGAAAGGGGAACATGTTGTTTTAAAACTTCCCACCTTGATGTAGAGCCATGAAAGAAGTTGTAGAGGCTGTTTATAATACCAAAATACGATTGTGCTTCAACACAGGCCTCTGCTGAATGAACCCCAACTAAATTTAAGGAATGGGCTGAGCATGGGACAAAGTAGGCCAGTTTGTTCTCTTGCACAATCCTTGACTGGACACCCTTGTATTTCCCAGCCATGTTTGCTCCGTTGTCATACGACTGGCCCCTGCAAAACATCAAGTCTAGACCATCTTCTTTGAGCTTTTTAGCAATGCTTTCAAAAAGCCCCTCGCATGTTTTTTCACTCACAGTAAAAAAATCTAAAAAGCTTTCACATACCTCTGGCCCTTCGTCAGTATATTTAATGTAACGAATGACTTCAGTCATTTGTTCATTTTTACTTACATCAGGGGTACAGTCGAAAATCAATGAAAAATATTTATCTTTTTTTATGTCCTGAATTATGTCTTCTCTAATTGCATTTGCTGAAACTCATCTTGTTACTGTGTGAGAAAAATAGCTGAGCTGCCCTTTCTTATGGCGACCAATATGCTCACGCAAGGTCTCATTATAGTGGGAAATTAAATCTATAGTGTTGAGAAATTTTCCACTATTTGGATCTGCAAAGTTACAAGTTTCGTTTGTCCCTCTGAATGCACTACCCTGTTTTGCCCAAAAAATAAGACAGCATCTAATATACAGCGTAGTACTTCTCTCCAGTGGGATTCCTCCTTTTTTATCTGATCCTGCAAACTCCTTGTCGATCCCTCTCCTTTACCAAGTGATGTTTCTAATGCTTTCCATTGAAACAAAGGTTTTCTTATGGTACTGGGAGTTTTCATGTTCTGGCAATTTGTCACTGAGTTTTTTCCAATTTGTGAATCCCTCCTTTCTTGCTAAAAACGAAATTGTTGATTCATGTTCTGTGTTCAAATGACGAAAAAGCCTGCATGGAACACAGTACAAAGCATTCATTGTCTCGCTGTAAGCCAAATAAGATCTTTTGACCTTTGAACCATTTTTCAAAATTTTGTAAAACCAATCTTTTGTAAGGTTTCGGCCCTCCCTACCGCTTTTACTCAAATCAGGATTATGATCATCGTTTTCCACATCTCCTTTGTATGATGTAACATATTTGTTTGTCACTAAGCTGAGTTGGCCAAGTTCCAGGGTCATTAAAATTAAAATTGTACTCACATTCACTCTCCTGTTCTTCATGGTTAGGCCCTTTTGAGTCTGAAACTGAAAAAACGGCTTCTTGAAATGACGTAGAAGAGGCCCAAAAATCAGTAGCATGCGAAGTATGTGGTTTTTCACAAATAAAGTCATTGTTGTCTTCTTCCTCTGCACAAACGTCCATGAGATCTTCTCCTCCAGCGTTTTCTTCTCCCACCGCATCCTCTTGAACAGACAGTTTATTTCTCGTTGCTTCAAGTTCGGCTTCGTCTGTAAGCAACAGACATAAATGCACACATGACCAAACATTTTAATTTTTTAAGTAGGTTACATGTACAACATAAACAAATTATTACATTGTGTAACGTTTTATAAATCATGTAGGCCTAACTAAAAACGTTACAAAAATATAATGTTGTTAAATAGTGCCAATAATGCTAAAAAACATGCTATCTTAATTGGGATACTATTACAGTACTAGCCTACAGCCTATTCGATATATTAATTGTTTTAGTAGTAAGGGCCAAGGGGATATTATTACAATCAATGTATTGTTAACATTTTAGTACGTATGTTACCGTATTAAAACTATCGTTAATAATAGCATAGAAAGTAAGTGAAAGAAGCATTTTATGTATATGTTTTTTAATGTATTTAGTTCTGAATATTTAAATGTGTTTATGCTACGCAAGGTGTGGTGGGCGTCGGCCGACGAATGTGAACGGGAGAGGATTTTCATTCAGGCAACGAATCTATAAAATATCTATAAACTAAAACTATATTTACAATTAATGATCTATAACCACTATTTTTAACATTAAAACTGAAGTTTGTTGTTATTATGCCGCTATAGCCTATAACTGTTTTGTACTCAAAATGAATCTTAACAAATTAAAAATACAACAAAAATTAGTTAACTTGGTCCTTGATATTTTGCAACCATGATGACATTAAAGTTGACGATTTCGCGGCCTCTTGTTGTCTTGCTTTAGCTTTCTTTTTGTGGAAACACCCTGGATGGTTTTTTCGACATGTTGATCTATGTTAGTCACAGGTAGAATATTCATACAACTGCGACATGAAATCTAACCTAAAACTCATCAAAAGTTCACGCTCACGTCAAGCGGGAACACTCACGAGTCACTAGTCAGGGGCGGGAGCGGGAGACTTGCGCTTGCGCTTTCTAGTCCTAGTCAAGCCGTAGACAATGTTGCCAACCCACAGCCTTAATTATGAAAATACCCTGCCGCTTTAAAGATATTTCTTACTAGGCCTATGTTCTTTTGGTTTGCACAAATATAGTTTACTGAAGTAAGAAATTGTATGTACGTAGACTATATTGTGCTATTGACACTTGACAGTAGAAATGGTAAATGTTTTTTTTATGGTGGCCTCATCCCATCATTTGGCGCCCGGCGCGGCACCCCCCCTAACTCGGCACCCGGGTCACATGCCCCCCCTGCTCCTCCCTGGATCCGGGCCCTGTATATATTGCAGTAAGCAGTCGCTTCCGAAATCGGTTATTGTATATAATGTAATAAGCAACAATAATAAGCGAGTATTATTATTCCTTTAGTTTTCCAGGAAACTGATAATAAGTCATATATGGTTGAATTTCAGTGTTGTGAAGCAATTGTACAGAAATTGCAAAAATACAATGTTAGTAGATTTAAAACTAAAGTTAAAAAATTGCTAAAAAAAGTAAAACATTTTTAAGTAAAGCCACTAAAACTATTTACATTTGGGTAGCGATAAAATCGTGCTTCTTTTGTGTATTTTGGAGTTTTATAAATCTTTCATATGTATATATGATAAGATAGTGCAAAGTTATATAATATTTAAAAAATTCATATCAAGCGCATTCAAACATCAAACTTTTTTTTGAGAATAAGAAAATATTAATGAGTATAATTTTATCATTATTATTTTCGAATATTCTGAAAACAATTATGTATAATAAGTTGTATATTTGAAGAGTTTTGAGAGGTATACAACAGTTCAATGTAATTCTTACAAACTGCTAAAAAAAGGGTGCCAGTACAGGAGCAGACACCACCAGTTTTAGGGTTAACAGCCTGTTTGTCTAACAACAAAGCAGAAATTTTGAGTTATTATTAACATTAATTTACAGTAAAAAAGTATAGACCTCATGAATAATACCAGTTACAACAGTACTGTTTCCTTCTTTATCCAAACTGATTCCAGACATTTATATACCTAGGCATAAAAGTAAATACATATTTAAATTGTAATATACATTGATCATGATAAAATCAAAAAGATAATTGTGTATTTTTTTAATTTCAGGCTGCTAGATGTACAATGGTCAGTGAACGAAGAACAGTCACCTACATTGGGTAATTATTGCATTTTTAACTCTAATTTTTGAATTTTTTGTAAACTTGATTATAATATAATATTTTTTGTTACTTAGTTTTACTGAAAATTTACTGCAAAACAATTCTAAACATAGCGTAAGCTATACCTCGTGCATATATTAGTCCTCATGTTAAGGCCATGTTTCAAGTGAACGTTTACATAAAAAAGTGGTAAAATTTTAATATTTTTATTGTGGTTGTAGGTTTAACTACTTCAGTGAATAATTCTTATTTTTAGTAATCTCACATCATAATAAAAAATACGCAACTTTATAATGTTTTATTTCATTAGGATATTAGATTGTTAATGCAAATATAGTTGAACATATAAGAGTCACAATAATCATGTGATGTGATGGGTAAGTGATAATCATTTTGTATATATTTGTTGTGTTCTCCAAATGCTCTGGAAAGGTTTCGTGCTCATGAAAAACACTCATGCCTCATAAAGAAGGTACAAATAAAAGTTGCGTCCAAATAAAATTGATGCAGTATGATATGATGAAGAGTTTGGAAATGAAAATGAAAACTGCAATGCAATATAATATATATTTGTACAATAGTAAAATGTCTTGTCATGGCTGCCTATATATAAATATATATAATTGTTTTTTTTTTTAACTTCTAGCAACTTGGAACAGACGATTGCTCTGAAGTCAAATGGCCGGAGGCATTTGGGTTATAAAATAAAATGGATGTCCAAAATCGGATATTCAGAAATTTGCCCCAGATGCTTATTAGTTGACTGCCCGCCAACATTGGGTACTCTCTTAATAATGCGCAAGACAAAATCACAAGCAAAAAAAAAAATGTGATGTATATGTCTCAGTAATGATTTTTTCTGGGCTGTGAAAAGAGAAGCATCCTCTTGATTAAAATAACCAAAAGTAGATAAAATATTAAAAATTATCGTAGCAAAAGTCTCTTCGGAATGCCAAAAACTTGGCTTGAAATAATTGATTATTTAATTTCTTGTGTTAATTTTACAAGTATTATTCTATTTACAAATCCTTAATTTTTACATCAAAATATTGCATACAGGATTTTGGTTTAAAAATAATGATTTTCCATTCCTCTTTATTATTACAAATTATCAATAACTTTTAAAAATAAAAGTCAAAAATCGTATATAAACTTATAATGTAACAGTAAATGGTCTTAATAAATGCATAAAATGTGTTTTTAGCCAACACATTCTTTACCCCTCCCCCAACCGTTTTGTTTTCTGTTTAACCAAATCCTTTCCGTGTTGAGCCCCATAAATAATTTTTGAGAAGTCGGCACCCTTGCACACAGATTACTGGTATGTTAAATGAGTCCACTCAGGAAATGAGACATGTTAAAGAACGTTTTTGTTTCTGTTTTTTTTTTTTTTTTTTTTTTTATGTAAATGCTGAAAATAATGCACCTAATATGGAAACATAAAATCAACAGGGCTGTCCATTTTTGTTAATTCGTGAGAAAAATATACCTTCTGTTGATACTTTAGTTATGGTATATATGTGAAATGTAATTTCCAGTAGATTTATCATAGAAGATCCTAGTAAAACAATAGGCAGACAAATGCTGCTGTTTTAGTTAGTGAAGTTTTCAATATACAGATTTTTTAAATCTAGAAGGGGCGTAGCCAGTATTCATATTATTAATGACAACATTTCCGCTAACCCCAATGAAATATTTAAGATTTACGTCATCATTTTCTCAGGAAGAATACTAAATCAAAGTTTAAGATGTTGATTTAAAATTTATTTGTTGAATAATATCAATACTACTACTTATATTTGCACCTGTTGATTATTCAAAATTGAATGCTCTTTGATTTTCATCTCCTTATTATACTGTACAATAAACAGTTTTATAATTACAATGTGGTCACACATGTGTTTTCTGGTTGTTGCAGTCAGACCAACAAAGACGAGATGTGTAAACTTTTACCTGATGTACTACGTGGACGGAGGGTGAACCATTGGAGCAGAAATACTGTTTCTCACGAGGACCGCCTCTCTTCTACTGGCAGAGTTTACTTAACAGCATTCCCGACAAGGACGCGTCTACACTCGACTAGACCGGTAGAAATTATTATTTAGTAACCGTAAAAGATGAACTCTTCGAATGCAAAAGGGATAACATATCTGTTTCAAGAAAGCAAGTGGGACCCTCTCTAGTTCAGAATTAGCCAATTTTTTTTCAGTCTGAATTCGGAGAGACGCATCTCGTGTGTACGCGCACCACCACTGCTGGCTTTAACTGTAAACACATTAACTTGTGTAATTTTACCTTTGTATTACAGTGTGGGGATTTCTTACTTAAAATATTTTAACATCTGTAAAAGAATGTGTGATAATTTCCAAATTAATATGCATGGAGCAAATGTCACTTAACCTTGATCGAATTGTGACACGTGAAAACATCGGACAGAGTTGAGATGGGCACCTCTCAGCTGACAGATTTTTATTACTTAAGTTATTTTTTAGCACTCTCTACTGATTGTGATCAAAATATGACATCACAATATCCAATTTTATTGTGATATAAACAACATGAATGCAAAAATTGATATGCGTTTCTCGTTGGATTATAAAGTACTGTTTTTCAATGAGAATACATATCAAAATAAAACAATGCTTTACAGTAGTATCAAGTACAATGCAAAATGGTAGAAACAATTAATCACTGTTTGATATGAGCCAAAACAATTACCTTTAAATGTGTACATAAATATACGGAGCATGACAAGAGGAAACATAATATAATCTTTATTACTTAGAGCTACAGTAATGGCTATCTAAAGTACATGATCACTTCTCACTGGAAAATATCAAGATATACAAATTGATTTTATTTTTTTTCACTAATATGAATTTTTGTATTCAAATAGTAGACACACAAGAATGGAAATCAATAACACAACACACAATCAAAATCACTGGTGGTTATTCAGACTGGAACGGTATTTCCAGTTCTCAATTCTGTTTGACTGCTGTACAGTTCTCGTGGAGAATGACAAGGAACTTCCGGTAACACAGTTTCACTTTTTTTTCACCACCCACATACAGTTATAATAAATTAACTCCACATATAGCCCTATATTTTTTAATTACTCTCCTATGTAAATTTATTTATTTACTATGCATAACCTGAATGGTTTAAGAGTGTTTTTTCCAGAATAATATGTAAAAAGTTAACAGTAAATTAACCCTAAACTTTTACACCTTAATTAAATTAGTACAGTAAGCAGCTATTTTCCATAATTATGTTGTTCTTATTGTTTCCAGGTCATTCAACTGAATATTTTTTTAAACTATTCAGAGATTAATGTTTTTGGAAATAACTAATTTAAAATGAACCTCGATCTCCTTGAAATCGGTTGAGCCACTGCTATCTGTACCACATTTTTTTATTTGACCCTTATATATTTTTTCCCCCTCTTCCATTAATTTGGCATCTACTAAGCTGCCACCTATTAATCTTTCCACTGTTATTGACAAATGTATTTATTTTTATCTTTATATTCTTGAACGTCGTCAGCAATGTAAAGGAACAGAGAAAGATATGATGAGATAGGAACACACTAGTGGTGCAATAGTCTTCTGGCCCACGGGTAATGAGTTACTCATTCTAATTCGAGTACTATAGTTGTTGAAGTTGTTTTTTTTACTATTATTATTAGAAAAACAATATAAAAAATGTTCTTGAGCCACATTGTTTATGGTGAAAAAATGTGCTTATTTAACAATGGAGATTAATTTAGAATATAGCATCATTGTGTACGGTTCTTGGCAAAGTTTTCTCAGAGACACGGTAGATAAACAAATACTGGCCCTGAACTAGTACAGGTTACATGTTCCGCTTGTCCAGCATCGTGAAAACCAGACCCCTTAGTCATTTTTGTCTGCTGTTCTGTGTTCTGGGCTCTAATTTAAATATTATTTACCTTTTTTAAGTACCGTGATTTCTCTACTTCAAAAGATGTCCAACGGCAGATCTTATTCATTTGTATTAATTCATAAAATATATATAAGATTAAAGATGTATAATAATCCTACTATCTTTACACTTTACTATTAATAATGAGTTTTTTAATCATCTCCAGTTATTCTTAACAACAAATAAGGTGATTTAATTTATTAACAGATAATATTGTATACTTAATTCAAATCTCACCAATTATATAATTTATTTGTTATTTTAATATGGCTGAACACTTTTATTTACAGCTGAAAGCCGTAGTGACTGTGTTATATACTTAGTAGTGGTTATACATAATCTAAATTATTTTAAATACAAGTAGTAATGACAGTCGTTTTGATCTGAGTTATATGTGTGCTTATTTCATGTTATATTTTTGTTGTAAACGTTTGGGTTTTAGATTTCTCATGTTACTTATTTTATTTTGTACAGTTTTATATTTTTCTTGTGATTTTACAGCGTTCTGTGATGTATTTTGTTATAATTGGTTTGTAGTTTGATTTTAAATAAAGATGTTTTTTATTGGACCTTGATATAGTCCTAGTTTTGATTTCCTTAAAGCACATAATGTATTAAGACAATATTAAAAATATCGATCAACTTGTCTGAATGTGCTAAGTACTTAATTTATTGTCACCCATTAGCCTATCTTCGGCTAAAGATAAAGTAATATACATTTGGTGGGGGGGTAAAAAGGTGGCAGTACAAATATCAAAATATTAAAGAATGATTAGTCCAAAATATCACATAATAATGTGTTTAACCACGAATTCTTTAGAGTTGTTATGAATTTAATAATTGTAGATGAATCAACACTGTGTTTTATAGTCTATTTTATTAGGACTATTTATTCCCATAAATGTTAACGTTGTTGCCAAACTACGACACTACCAGACTGCTCTGAGCATTAGGGATACTGTTGTTAAGGTTCTGTAAACTAACATCTCGTACTAATTCACAGGATGTCATTGATCTTTGCTATCATTCGCTACGGTATTACACGCACACAGGAAGCTTAATGTCCATATAGTCAATTGATGTACATACTCGAGTCACATTACTATGCCTCAAAATCTTATTAACAATTCCTTTAAACTTACCACTGAGATACTAAGTAGAAGGTACACAATTGTTTTATTTTTAAGTTAAAATAGTGTTTTATTATTTTTTAAGCGATCAATTTAAAAATTATGATTTAAGAAGTACACGCGAAACTTTATTTTAATGGTTTCATTGAAAAGTTTTTAAAAACCAAGCAAAAGCATTAATATAAATATTATTAAAGATACAATCTTTAAAAGTAGGTAACATAATATCTAAGACCTTTTCTTGCTAATTATTGTTTAAAGATTAATGTTATAACCTACATCTTTAAGATTGAATCTTTAATATTAATCATAATCTTAAAGATAAATATTAAAGATTCCAATCTTAATGATTAATATTAAAGGATCCAATCTTAAATATGGAGTGTAAAGATTATGATTAATATAAACATTCCCAAACATTAAGATTAATGATTAAAGATTTCAATCTTGAAAGGATTAAGATTAAACATTAATCTTTAAAAATAATTAGCAAATTATAAAATGTCTTAATATTATTTACTCAATAGTATTGTTAATATTTAAAAATAATCTTTTTAATGCCACAAATAATTTGATTTTAGTTCTGATATTTATTAGTTCCGAAGCTAATACATGATGCAACCAGAAAAAATATATCAAATAGCCTACTTAAAAGATTTGAAACATTGTAATATAGTTTGCTGTAAAACTTTTGTTTCAAGTGTTTGAACTATAATAATGCATGTAACTGAAACGACAATCGTACACTATTGCTTATCTATAATCCTTCAGAGTAACATTTTATGTTAAGTGTCAGTATCTATTGAATAATAGAACGACTATGAATATAATTAATACAGATCAGTAATGACCTAGACTGTAATACTGCAATTTTAACACCCATCTTCACCCTCCTATCCGATTTACATCCAACACAAGTAATCTGTTTTCTTCTACCTGCTAGACAGATGTAGCTGTCTACTTCCAAACAATGAGTAAAGGTTGGCTTTCCACCGTAGGAAGACAATGATACTGTGTATATTCAGGGATTAATGTAAAACAAGCTGTTTACAGTATTTTGTAGCTATTTATTCATTTCATTGAAGGAGGAACTATTCACATTGAAATCTTCTCGGAAGTTAATAGTTCGTATATTCTTGGAAATGCCACTTTTATACAACACTCAGCAATGACTTTTTTGTAACAAATATTTACACAATAGACAAACCATTTGAGTGTACTTGTAACGACAATGACCAGAAACAGAAGTTTAACCAATCAGCAGGTGATCTGAGATCTTGACACCCAAATAACATATTGGCCCGTAAAACTGGATTCTTTTCCTACCATTTC